>NC_069499.1:451281523-451361523 GCF_027579735.1 Bombina bombina
GCCTGCGTAGCCACGCAGGACCTGGTATGCAGATCTGGTGGACATGTCATCCTTTCCATCACGGTCTCTGCTTCAGAGACAGGTCCCTCTACCTCAGGGTCCTTTCAACCATCTAAATAGAATCAATCTGAGATGGACTGCCTGGAGACTGAACGCTTGATGTTATCAAAGCATGGCTTCTCCGAGTCAGTCATTGATACCTTAATACAGACATGAAAGCCTGTCTCTAGGAAAATTGAACATAGATATGGTGTAAATATCTGATTGTTATGAATCCAAGGGTTACTCATGGAGTAAAGTCTGGATTCCCAGGATATTATCTTTTCTCCAAGATGTTTTTGAGAAAAGGGTTGTCAGCTAATTCCTTAAAAGGGGACAGATTTTTACTCTGTCTATTTTTTTGCACAAGCGTCTGGCAGGTATTCTAGACGTTCAGGCATTTGGTCAGGCTTTGGTTAGATCCAAGCCTGTGTTTAAAACTGTTGCTCCGCCATGGAGCTTAAACCTGATTCTTAAGGTTCTTCAAGAAGTTCCGTTTGAACCTTTTCTTTCATGTAATTAGCAAGAGTCCATGAGCTAGTGACGTATGGGATATACATTCCTACCAGGAGGGGCAAAGTTTCCCAAACCTCAAAATGCCTATAAATACACCCCTCACCACACCCACAATTCAGTTTTACAAACTTTGCCTCCGATGGAGGTGGTGAAGTAAGTTTGTGCTAGATTCTACGTTGATATGCGCTCCGCAGCAAGTTGGAGCCCGGTTTTCCTCTCAGCGTGCAGTGAATGTCAGAGGGATGTGAAGAGAGTATTGCCTATTTGAATGCAGTGATCTCCTTCTACGGGGTCTATTTCATAGGTTCTCTGTTATCGGTCGTAGAGATTCATCTCTTACCTCCCTTTTCAGATCGACGATATACTCTTATATATACCATTACCTCTGCTGATTCTCGTTTCAGTACTGGTTTGGCTTTCTACAAACATGTAGATGAGTGTCCTGGGGTAAGTAAATCTTATTTTCTGTGACACTCTAAGCTATGGTTGGGCACTTTGTTTATAAAGTTCTAAATATATGTATTCAAACATTTATTTGCCTTGACTCAGAATGTTCAACTTTCCTTATTTTTCAGACAGTCAGTTTCATATTTGGTATAATGCATTTGAATTAATCATTTTTTTCTTACCTTCAAAAATTTGACTCTTTTTTTCCCTGTGGGCTGTTAGGCTCGCGGGGGCTGAAAATGCTTCATTTTATTGCGTCATTCTTGGCGCGGACTTTTTTGGCGCAAAAATTCTTTTCCGTTTCCGGCGTCATACGTGTCGCCGGAAGTTGCGTCATTTTTTTGACGTTATTTTGCGCCAAAGATGTCGGCGTTCCGGATGTGGCGTCATTTTGGCGCCAAAAGCATTTAGGCGCCAAATAATGTGGGCGTCTGATTTGGCGCTAAAAAATATGGGCGTCGCTTTTATCTCCACATTATTTAAGTCTCATTTTTTATTGCTTCTGGTTGCTAGAAGCTTGTTCTTTGGCATTCTTTCCCATTCCTGAAACTGTCATTTAAGGAATTTGATCAATTTTGCTTTATATGTTGTTTTTTCTCTTACATATTGCAAGATGTCTCACGTTGCATCTGAGTCAGAAGATACTACAGGAAAATCGCTGTCTAGTGCTTGATCTACCAAAGCTAAGTGTATCTGCTGTAAACTTTTGGTAGCTATTCCTCCGGCTGTTGTTTGTATTGATTGTCATGACAAACTTGTTAAAGCAGATAATATTTCCTTTAGTAATGTACCATTGCCTGTTGTAGTTCCCTCAACATCTAAGGTGCAGAATGTTCCTGATAACATAAGAGATTTTGTTTCTGAATCCATAAAGAAGGCTATGTCTGTTATTTCTCCTTCTAGTAAACATAAAAAATCTTTTAAAACTTCTCTCCCTACAGATGAATTTTTAAATGAACATCATCATTCTGATTCTGATGACTCTTCTGGTTCAGAGGATTCTGTCTCAGAGGTTGATGCTGATAAATCTTCATATTTATTTAAAATGGAATTTATTCGTTCTTTACTTAAAGAAGTACTAATTGCTTTAGAAATAGAGGATTCTGGTCCTCTTGATACTAATTCTAAACGTTTGGATAAGGTATTTAAAGCTCCTGTGGTTATTCCAGAAGTTTTTCCTGTTCCTAATGCTATTTCTGCAGTAATTTCCAAAGAATGGGATAAATTGGGTAATTCATTTACTCCTTCTAAACGTTTCAAGCAATTATATCCTGTGCCGTCTGACAGATTAGAATTTTGGGACAAAATCCCTAAAGTTGATGGGGCTATTTCTACCCTTGCTAAACGTACTACTATTCCTACGTCAGATGGTACTTCGTTTAAGGATCCTTTAGATAGGAAAATTGAATCCTTTCTAAGAAAAGCTTATCTGTGTTCAGGTAATCTTCTTAGACCTGCTATATCTTTGGCTGATGTTGCTGCAGCTTCAACTTTTTGGCTGGAAACTTTAGCGCAACAAGTAACACATCATGATTCTCATGATATTATTATTCTTCTTCAGCATGCTAATAATTTTATCTTTGATGCCATTTTTGATATTATCAGAGTTGATGTCAGGTTTATGTCTCTAGCTATTTTAGCTAGAAGAGCTTTATGGCTTAAAACTTGGAATGCTGATATGGCTTCTAAATCAACTCTACTTTCTATTTCTTTCCAGGGTAACAAATTATTTGGTTCTCAGTTGGATTCTATTATTTCAACTGTTACTGGTGGGAAAGGAACTTTTTTACCACAGGATAAAAAATCTAAAGGTAAAAACAGGGCTAATAATCGTTTTCGTTCCTTTCGTTTCAACAAAGAACAAAAGCCTGATCCTTCATCCTCAGGAGCAGTTTCAGTTTGGAAACCATCTCCAGTCTGGAATAAATCCAAGCCAGCTAGAAAGGCAAAGCCTGCTTCTAAGTCCACATGAAGGTGCGGCCCTCATTCCAGCTCAGCTGGTAGGGGGCAGGTTACGTTTTTTCAAGGAAATTTGGATCAATTCTGTTCACAATCTTTGGATTCAGAACATTGTTTGAGAAGGGTACAGAATTGGTTTCAAGATGAGACCTCCTGCAAAGAGATTTTTTCTTTCCCGTGTCCCAGTAAATCCAGTAAAAGCTCAAGCATTTCTGAATTGTGTTTCAGATCTAGAGTTGACTGGAGTAATTATGCCAGTTCCAGTTCCGGAACAGGGGATGGGGTTTTATTCAAATCTCTTCATTGTACCAAAGAAGGAGAATTCCTTCAGACCAGTTCTGGATCTAAAAATATTGAATCGTTATGTAAGAATACCAACGTTCAAGATAATAACTGTAAGGACTATCTTGCCTTTTGTTCAGCAAGGGAATTATATGTCCACAATAGATTTACAGGATGCATATCTGCATATTCCGATTCATCCAGATCATTATCAGTTCCTGAGATTCTCTTTTCTGGACAAGCATTACCAGTTTGTGGCTCTGCCGTTTGGCCTAGCTACAGCTCCAAGAATTTTTACAAAGGTTCTCGGTGCCCTTCTGTCTGTAATCAGAGAACAGGGTATTGTGGTATTTCCTTATTTGGACGATATCTTGGTACTTGCTCAGTCTTTACATTTAGCAGAATCTCATACGAATCGACTTGTGTTGTTTCTTCAAGATCATGGTTGGAGGATCAATTTACCAAAAAGTTCATTGATTCCTCAGACAAGGGTAACCTTTCTGGGTTTCCAGATGGATTCAGTGTCCATGACTCTGTCTTTAACAGACAAGAGACGTCTAAAATTAATTACAGCTTGTCGAAACCTTCAGTCACAATCATTCCCTTCGGTAGCCTTATGTATGGAAATTCTAGGTCTTATAACTGCTGCATCGGACGCGATCCCCTTTGCTCGTTTTCACATGCGACCTCTTCAGCTCTGTATGCTGAATCAATGGTGCAAGGATTACACAAAGATATCTCAATTAATATCTTTAAAACCGATTGTTCGACACTCTCTAACGTGGTGGACAGATCACCATCGTTTAATTCAGGGGGCTTCTTTTGTGCTTCCGACCTGGACTGTAATTTCAACAGATGCAAGTCTCACAGGTTGGGGAGCTGTGTGGGGATCTCTGACGGCACAAGGAGTTTGGGAATCTCAGGAGGTGAGATTACCGATCAATATTTTAGAACTCCGTCCAATTTTCAGAGCTCTTCAGTTTTGGCCTCTTCTGAAGAGAGAATCGTTCATTTGTTTTGAGACAGACAATGTCACAACTGTGGCATACATCAATCATCAAGGAGGGACTCACAGTCCTCTGGCTATGAAAGAAGTATCTCGAATTTTGGTTTGGGCGGAATCCAGCTCCTGTCTAATCTCTGCGGTTCATATCCCAGGTATAGACAATTGGGAAGCGGATTATCTCAGTCGCCAAACGTTGCATCCGGGCGAATGGTCTCTTCACCCAGAGGTATTTCTTCAGATTGTTCAAATGTGGGAACTTCCAGAAATAGATCTGATGGCGTCTCATCTAAACAAGAAACTTCCCAGGTATCTGTCCAGATTCCGGGATCCTCAGGCGGAGGCAGTGGATGCATTATCACTTCCTTGGAAGTATCATCCTGCCTATATCTTTCCGCCTCTAGTTCTTCTTCCAAGAGTAATCTCCAAGATTCTGAAGGAATGCTCGTTTGTTCTGCTGGTAGCTCCGGCATGGTCTCACAGGTTTTGGTATGCGGATCTTGTCCGGATGGCCTATTTCCAACCGTGGACTCTTCCGTTAAGACCAGACCTTCTGTCTCAAGGTCCTTTTTTCCATCAGGATCTGAAATCCTTAAATTTAAAGGTATGGAGATTGAACGCTTGATTCTTGGTCACAGAGGTTTCTCTGACTCTGTGATTAATACTATGTTACAGGCTTGTAAATCTGGAAGACATATTTCTTGGTGTCTTTCTCATCATTTTTCTTGGCATTCTTTTAGAATACCGAGAATATTACAGTTTCTTCAGGATGGTTTAGATAAGGGTTTGTCTGCAAGTTCCTTGAAAGGACAAATCTCTGCTCTTTCTGTTCTTTTTCACAGAAAGATTGCTATTCTTCCTGATATTCATTGTTTTGTACAAGCTTTGGTTCGTATAAAGCCTGTCATTAAGTCAATTTCTCCTCCTTGGAGTTTGAATTTGGTTCTGGGGGCTCTTCAAGCTCCTCCGTTTGAACCTATGCATTCATTGGACATTAAATTACTTTCTTGGAAAGTTTTGTTCCTTTTGGCCATCTCTTCTGCCAGAAGAGTTTCTGAATTATCTGCTCTTTCTTGTGAGTCTCCTTTTCTGATTTTTCATCAGGATAAGGCGGTGTTGCGAACTTCTTTTGAATTTTTACCTAAAGTTGTGACTTCCAACAACATTAGTAGAGAAATTGTGGTTCCTTCATTATGTCCTAATCCTAAGAATTCTAAGGAGAAATCGTTGCATTCTTTGGATGTTGTTAGAGCTTTGAAATATTATGTTGAAGCTACTAAATCTTTCCGAAAGACTTCTAGTCTCTTTGTTATCTTTTCCGGTTCTAGAAAAGGCCAGAAAGCTTCTGCCATTTCTTTGGCATCTTGGTTGAAATCTTTAATTCATCTTGCCTATGTTGAGTCGGGTAAAACTCCGCCTCAGAAAATTACAGCTCATTCTACTAGGTCAGTTTCTACTTCCTGGGCGTTTAGGAATGAAGCTTCGGTTGATCAGATTTGCAAAGCAGCAACTTGGTCCTCTTTGCATACTTTTACTAAATTCTACCATTTTGATGTATTTTCTTCTTCTGAAGCAGTTTTTGGTAGAAAAGTACTTCAGGCAGCGGTTTCAGTTTGAATCTTCTGCTTATGTTTTTCATTAAACTTTATTTTGAGTGTGGATTATTTTCAGCAGGAATTGGCTGTCTTTATTTTGTCCCTCCCTCTCTAGTGACTCTTGTGTGGAAAGATCCACATCTTGGGTAGTCATTATCCCATACGTCACTAGCTCATGGACTCTTGCTAATTACATGAAAGAAAACATAATTTATGTAAGAACTTACCTGATAAATTCATTTCTTTCATATTAGCAAGAGTCCATGAGGCCCGCCCTTTTTTTGTGGTGGTTATGATTTTGTATAAAGCACAATTATTCCAATTCCTTATTTTATATGCTTTCGCACTTTTTTATCACCCCACTTCTTGGCTATTTGTTTAAACTGAATTGTGGGTGTGGTGAGGGGTGTATTTATAGGCATTTTGAGGTTTGGGAAACTTTGCCCCTCCTGGTAGGAATGTATATCCCATACGTCACTAGCTCATGGACTCTTGCTAATATGAAAGAAATGAATTTATCAGGTAAGTTCTTACATAAATTATGTTTTTTGTTCCATAGATATCAATCTTTATCTTGGAAAGTTCCTTTTGGGTAGCTAATTCCTCGACTCGTAGAGTCTCCAAGTTATCTGTGTTACAATGTGATTCTCCTTATCTGGTCCTTCGTACGGATAAGGTAGTCCTGCGTACCAACCTGGGTTTTTTCCTAAGGTGGTATCTAACAAGTACATCACTCAAGAGATAGTTGTTCCATGCTTGTATCCTAATCCTTCCTCAAAGAAGGAACGTCTATTACACAATATTGGACGTGGTTTGTGCTTTAAAGTTTTACTTACAAGCTACTACAGTTTTCATCAAACGTTCACCTTGTTTGTTGTCTATTCTGGACAGAGGAGAGGTCAAAAGACTTCAGCAGCCTCTCTGTCTTTTTGGTTAAAAAGCATAATTCATTTAGCTTATGAGACTGCTGGACAGCAGCCTCCTGAAGGGATTACAGCTCATTCTACTAGAGCTGTGGTTTTCACTTGGGCCTTTTTTAAATGTGGCTTCTGTTGAACAGATTTACAAGACGGAGTCTTGGTCTGCGCTTCATACTTTTCAAATTTAACAAATTTGATACCTTGCTTCTTCGGAGGCTATTTTTGGGAGAAAGGGTTTTTTACAGGCAGTGGTAACTTCCGTTTAAGTACCTGCCTTGTCCCTCCCATCATCCGTGTACTTTAGCTTTGGTATTGGTATTCCATAAGTAATGGATGATCCGTGGACTGGATACACTTAACAAGAGAAAACATAATTTATGCTTACCTGATAAATTTATTTCTCTTGTAGTGTATCCAGTCCACGGCCCGCCCTGTCACTTTAAGGCAGGTAATTTTTTCATTTGAACTACAGTCACCACTGCACCCTATGGTTTTTCCTTTCTCTGCATGTTTTCGGTCGAATGACTGAATATGGCAGTTAGGGGAGGAGCTATATAGCAGCTTTGCTGTGGGTGGACTCTTGCAGCTTCCTTTTGGGAAGGAGAATATATTCCATAAGTAATGGATGATCCGTGGACTGGATACACTACAAGAGAAATAAATTTATCAGGTAAGCATAAATTATGTTTTTTTTACATGTCCGTTGCTCTTCTGAGATTAAGGAAAGACGTAAAGGAATGAGAAGTATGATATATTTTTTTTTTATATGGGTAGGATTGTGAAACAGAAAGTAAGATCCCCATTAGTACCTCCTGTAGCCTTAATAGCATTATGGTTAACATTTTCCAACAGCAAATTAAATGGTCTAGAACTACTCCTACCCATATGTAGATATATAAAGGTACAGCTATGTTGGGGATTATGTGCTGTCTCAGATTGAGCCTCAAAACCCACTAGTTTGTACTTGTGCAGAAGCCCTTTCATTTTTTTAATTTTTGCTATGACAACTCCTAAAGCTTTTTGGAAAATCTTTTTATTTATATATTTATTTGTTTTCTTTACCAGCTGACAATAGGATGGATTTAAAGTGATGGTAAACTCTCCCCTTTATAAAAAAAAAAGATCTGGAATGTATGTTAGTGATATTTTAGATGGAGATTTAGTTAATCAGTTGTAATGAAGCTGCGCTATAATGTACTTTTTAATATAGATTTGAAATTCAAATAAATAAAAACAGAGAAGCGCTCAACCTGGGAGTGAACAATAGCAGGGTCATAATTTGCATAAATAAAAACAGAGAAGCGCTCAACCTAGGAACGAACAACAGCATAATAGCTTGATCTATGGCTAGTTACCACCATAGAAGCAGCCTCTTTTTGGTCAACATGTGCCTTTCACAGAGAAGAACTTTCCTGTAGCATATCAGTCTGAGTCTGACTTAACAGTGTAGTTCAGTCCCAAATTACCAGGCAATCCCTCTCTGAACAAGAGAAACTGCAAAACCCCAGACGTACGTTTCAGCCTATTGTGGGCCTCGTCAGTGAGTTGCAGCCATATACCTCTAGGCATATTGAGCAACGGGTCCACATCTGGTTTCCTGCATAACCCTTAGGGAGACTTCCCTCGGGGCCATAATTGGCATAAATAAAAACAGAGAGGGGTTGCCTGGTATTTCGGGGCTGGACTGCACTGTTAAGTCAGGATCAGACTGATATGCTACAGGAAAGTTCTTCTCTGTGAAAGGCATATGTTGAGCAAAAAGAGGCTGCTTTGTGGGAGGTAACTAGCCATCGAACACACTATTATGCTGTTGTTTTGTTCCCAGGTTGAGCGCTTCTCTGTTTTTATGTATGCAAATTATGACCCTGAGGGAAGTCTCCCTAATGGTGATGCGGGAAGCCAGATGTAGACCCGTGGCTTAGTGTGCCTAGATGGATATGGCTGCACCTCACTGACAAGGCTGAAACGTACGTCTGGGATTTTGCCGTTTCTCTCATTCAGAGAGGGATTGCCTGGTATTTTGGGGCTGGACTGCACTGTTAAGTCAGGATCAGACTGATATGCTACAGGAAAGTTCTTGGCACATGTTGAGCAAAAAAGAGGCTGCTTCTTGGGTGTTAACTATCCATAGAACATGCTATTATGCTGTTGTTCATTCCCAGGTTGAGCACTTGTGTTTATTTATTTATTGAAATTCAAATACCCTGCACTCTGCCGCCCACTAGTAACATTTTCTGTGAGCAAACAGTTTGAATTGTTCTCTAATCAGTGCTCTAGCTACAACAAATGGCAGAGCGCTGATTGGAGAACAGGTAAAACCGTTAGCTCACAACAAAATTTACTCGAAGTGTGCAGCCGAGGATATTTGAATTTCATATCTACATTAAAAAGTATTTCTTTTTCAAGATACGATGAGTCCACGGATTTCATCCTTACTTGTGGGATATCGCCTCCTGGTCAGCAGGAGGAGGCAAAGAGCACCACAGCAGAGCTGTATAAATAGCTCCTTCCTTCCCTCCCAACCCAGTCATTCTCTTTGCCTGTGTTGGTGATAGGAAGAGGCAAAGTGAGGTGTTAGTTATGGATTCTTCAATCAAGAGTTTATTTTAAAAGTGGTGCCACAGTGTACTACTTTGTTCTGGGTGTAGCCTAGACCAGATCAGTCTCTACAGTAGGGCATTTGGTGGCTTTAAAGCAATAGGAACTGGTGGGACATAATTCTCACTGCGCCTCCTATACATATTTGCTGCCCTAATACAGACAGCCTAAGCACTTTTAACTCAGGCTAATCTTAGTCTACAGGGCTATGGGAGGGAAACTCTGAAAACCTGCTGGACTGCCGTGCTGTCGCACAGCTTTCAAGGTAAGTGCTGACTTTTTATTCTGGGTCAATTAATGGATCTCAGAGAAATGGAGCACTTTATTTATGTGGTCAGGACTCCTGCATGAAAAAGGAGGGACTGCACATTCTTAGCAGGGGCTAGAAATCCAGCAGTTAACGTTACTGGACAGTCACATATGCAAGGGCTAAGAAATAGGGCTCTTAATGTGATGGGACAAGTCTCCTCTCCTAGTATGAGCGGTCTATGGAAACTAATTTTCTGCCGACACTGAAGTTAATGTCAGTTTGTTCCTATAACGTCCAGGAGCTGTTTCCGTTTTCAGGCTGCAAATGTTAAGGTGGTGATGCTATATCAAAGCATGGCTTCTCCGAGTCAGTCATTGATACCTTAATACAGACATGAAAGCCTGTCTCTAGGAAAATTGAACATAGATATGGTGTAAATATCTGATTGTTATGAATCCAAGGGTTACTCATGGAGTAAAGTCTGGATTCCCAGGATATTATCTTTTCTCCAAGATGTTTTTGAGAAAAGGGTTGTCAGCTAATTCCTTAAAAGGGGACAGATTTTTACTCTGTCTATTTTTTTGCACAAGCGCCTGGCAGGTATTCTAGACGTTCAGGCATTTGGTCAGGCTTTGGTTAGATCCAAGCCTGTGTTTAAAACTGTTGCTCCGCCATGGAGCTTAAACCTGATTCTTAAGGTTCTTCAAGAAGTTCCGTTTGAACCTTTTTTGTTCCATAGATATCAATCTTTATCTTGGAAAGTTCCTTTTGGGTAGCTAATTCCTCGACTCGTAGAGTCTCCAAGTTATCTGTGTTACAATGTGATTCTCCTTATCTGGTCCTTCGTACGGATAAGGTAGTCCTGCGTACCAACCTGGGTTTTTTCCTAAGGTGGTATCTAACAAGTACATCACTCAAGAGATAGTTGTTCCATGCTTGTATCCTAATCCTTCCTCAAAGAAGGAACGTCTATTACACAATATTGGACGTGGTTTGTGCTTTAAAGTTTTACTTACAAGCTACTACAGTTTTCATCAAACGTTCACCTTGTTTGTTGTCTATTCTGGACAGAGGAGAGGTCAAAAGACTTCAGCAGCCTCTCTGTCTTTTTGGTTAAAAAGCATAATTCATTTAGCTTATGAGACTGCTGGACAGCAGCCTCCTGAAGGGATTACAGCTCATTCTACTAGAGCTGTGGTTTTCACTTGGGCCTTTTTTAAATGTGGCTTCTGTTGAACAGATTTACAAGACGGAGTCTTGGTCTGCGCTTCATACTTTTCAAATTTAACAAATTTGATACCTTGCTTCTTCGGAGGCTATTTTTGGGAGAAAGGGTTTTTTACAGGCAGTGGTAACTTCCGTTTAAGTACCTGCCTTGTCCCTCCCATCATCCGTGTACTTTAGCTTTGGTATTGGTATTCCATAAGTAATGGATGATCCGTGGACTGGATACACTTAACAAGAGAAAACATAATTTATGCTTACCTGATAAATTTATTTCTCTTGTAGTGTATCCAGTCCACGGCCCGCCCTGTCACTTTAAGGCAGGTATTTTTTTCATTTGAACTACAGTCACCACTGCACCCTATGGTTTTTCCTTTCTCTGCATGTTTTCGGTCGAATGACTGAATATGGCAGTTAGGGGAGGAGCTATATAGCAGCTTTGCTGTGGGTGGACTCTTGCAGCTTCCTGTTGGGAAGGAGAATATATTCCATAAGTAATGGATGATCCGTGGACTGGATACACTACAAGAGAAATAAATTTATCAGGTAAGCATAAATTATGTTTTTTTTACATGTCCGTTGCTCTTCTGAGATTAAGGAAAGACGTAAAGGAATGAGAAGTATGATATATTTTTTTTTTATATGGGTAGGATTGTGAAACAGAAAGTAAGATCCCCATTAGTACCTCCTGTAGCCTTAATAGCATTATGGTTAACATTTTCCAACAGCAAATTAAATGGTCTAGAACTACTCCTACCCATATGTAGATATATAAAGGTACAGCTATGTTGGGGATTATGTGCTGTCTCAGATTGAGCCTCAAAACCCACTAGTTTGTACTTGTGCAGAAGCCCTTTCATTTTTTTAATTTTTGCTATGACAACTCCTAAAGCTTTTTGGAAAATCTTTTTATTTATATATTTATTTGTTTTCTTTACCAGCTGACAATAGGATGGATTTAAAGTGATGGTAAACTCTCCCCTTTATAAAAAAAAAGATCTGGAATGTATGTTAGTGATATTTTAGATGGAGATTTAGTTAATCAGTTGTAATGAAGCTGCGCTATAATGTACTTTTTAATATAGATTTGAAATTCAAATAAATAAAAACAGAGAAGCGCTCAACCTGGGAGTGAACAATAGCAGGGTCATAATTTGCATAAATAAAAACAGAGAAGCGCTCAACCTAGGAACGAACAACAGCATAATAGCTTGATCTATGGCTAGTTACCACCATAGAAGCAGCCTCTTTTTGGTCAACATGTGCCTTTCACAGAGAAGAACTTTCCTGTAGCATATCAGTCTGAGTCTGACTTAACAGTGTAGTTCAGTCCCAAATTACCAGGCAATCCCTCTCTGAACAAGAGAAACTGCAAAACCCCAGACGTACGTTTCAGCCTATTGTGGGCCTCGTCAGTGAGTTGCAGCCATATACCTCTAGGCATATTGAGCAACGGGTCCACATCTGGTTTCCTGCATAACCCTTAGGGAGACTTCCCTCGGGGCCATAATTGGCATAAATAAAAACAGAGAGGGGTTGCCTGGTATTTCGGGGCTGGACTGCACTGTTAAGTCAGGATCAGACTGATATGCTACAGGAAAGTTCTTCTCTGTGAAAGGCATATGTTGAGCAAAAAGAGGCTGCTTTGTGGGAGGTAACTAGCCATAGAACACACTATTATGCTGTTGTTTTGTTCCCAGGTTGAGCGCTTCTCTGTTTTTATGTATGCAAATTATGACCCTGAGGGAAGTCTCCCTAATGGTGATGCGGGAAGCCAGATGTAGACCCGTGGCTTAGTGTGCCTAGATGGATATGGCTGCACCTCACTGACAAGGCTGAAACGTACGTCTGGGATTTTGCCGTTTCTCTCATTCAGAGAGGGATTGCCTGGTATTTTGGGGCTGGACTGCACTGTTAAGTCAGGATCAGACTGATATGCTACAGGAAAGTTCTTGGCACATGTTGAGCAAAAAAGAGGCTGCTTCTTGGGTGTTAACTATCCATAGAACATGCTATTATGCTGTTGTTCATTCCCAGGTTGAGCACTTGTGTTTATTTATTTATTGAAATTCAAATACCCTGCACTCTGCCGCCCACTAGTAACATTTTCTGTGAGCAAACAGTTTGAATTGTTCTCTAATCAGTGCTCTAGCTACAACAAATGGCAGAGCGCTGATTGGAGAACAGGTAAAACCGTTAGCTCACAACAAAATTTACTCGAAGTGTGCAGCCGAGCATATTTGAATTTCATATCTACATTAAAAAGTATTTCTTTTTCAAGATACGATGAGTCCACGGATTTCATCCTTACTTGTGGGATATCGCCTCCTGGTCAGCAGGAGGAGGCAAAGAGCACCACAGCAGAGCTGTATAAATAGCTCCTTCCTTCCCTCCCAACCCAGTCATTCTCTTTGCCTGTGTTGGTGATAGGAGGAGGCAAAGTGAGGTGTTAGTTATGGATTCTTCAATCAAGAGTTTATTTTAAAAGTGGTGCCACAGTGTACTACTTTGTTCTGGGTGTAGCCTAGACCAGATCAGTCTCTACAGTAGGGCATTTGGTGGCTTTAAAGCAATAGGAACTGGTGGGACATAATTCTCACTGCGCCTCCTATACATATTTGCTGCCCTAATACAGACAGCCTAAGCACTTTTAACTCAGGCTAATCTTAGTCTACAGGGCTATGGGAGGGAAACTCTGAAAACCTGCTGGACTGCCATGCTGTCGCACAGCTTTCAAGGTAAGTGCTGACTTTTTATTCTGGGTCAATTAATGGATCTCAGAGAAATGGAGCACTTTATTTATGTGGTCAGGACTCCTGCATGAAAAAGGAGGGACTGCACATTCTTAGCAGGGGCTAGAAATCCAGCAGTTAACGTTACTGGACAGTCACATATGCAAGGGCTAAGAAATAGGGCTCTTAATGTGATGGGACAAGTCTCCTCTCCTAGTATGAGCGGTCTATGGAAACTAATTTTCTGCCGACACTGAAGTTAATGTCAGTTTGTTCCTATAACGTCCAGGAGCTGTTTCCGTTTTCAGGCTGCAAATGTTAAGGTGGTGATGCTATATCAAAGCATGGCTTCTCCGAGTCAGTCATTGATACCTTAATACAGACATGAAAGCCTGTCTCTAGGAAAATTGAACATAGATATGGTGTAAATATCTGATTGTTATGAATCCAAGGGTTACTCATGGAGTAAAGTCTGGATTCCCAGGATATTATCTTTTCTCCAAGATGTTTTTGAGAAAAGGGTTGTCAGCTAATTCCTTAAAAGGGGACAGATTTTTACTCTGTCTATTTTTTTGCACAAGCGTCTGGCAGGTATTCTAGACGTTCAGGCATTTGGTCAGGCTTTGGTTAGATCCAAGCCTGTGTTTAAAACTGTTGCTCCGCCATGGAGCTTAAACCTGATTCTTAAGGTTCTTCAAGAAGTTCCGTTTGAACCTTTTTTGTTCCATAGATATCAATCTTTATCTTGGAAAGTTCCTTTTGGGTAGCTAATTCCTCGACTCGTAGAGTCTCCAAGTTATCTGTGTTACAATGTGATTCTCCTTATCTGGTCCTTCGTACGGATAAGGTAGTCCTGCGTACCAACCTGGGTTTTTTCCTAAGGTGGTATCTAACAAGTACATCACTCAAAAGATAGTTGTTCCATGCTTGTATCCTAATCCTTCCTCAAAGAAGGAACGTCTATTACACAATATTGGACGTGGTTTGTGCTTTAAAGTTTTACTTACAAGCTACTACAGTTTTCATCAAACGTTCACCTTGTTTGTTGTCTATTCTGGACAGAGGAGAGGTCAAAAGACATCAGCAGCCTCTCTGTCTTTTTGGTTAAAAAGCATAATTCATTTAGCTTATGAGACTGCTGGACAGCAGCCTCCTGAAGGGATTACAGCTCATTCTACTAGAGCTGTGGTTTTCACTTGGGCCTTTTTTAAATGTGGCTTCTGTTGAACAGATTTACAAGACGGAGTCTTGGTCTGCGCTTCATACTTTTCAAATTTAACAAATTTGATACCTTGCTTCTTCGGAGGCTATTTTTGGGAGAAAGGGTTTTTTACAGGCAGTGGTAACTTCCGTTTAAGTACCTGCCTTGTCCCTCCCATCATCCGTGTACTTTAGCTTTGGTATTGGTATTCCATAAGTAATGGATGATCCGTGGACTGGATACACTTAACAAGAGAAAACATAATTTATGCTTACCTGATAAATTTATTTCTCTTGTAGTGTATCCAGTCCACGGCCCGCCCTGTCACTTTAAGGCAGGTATTTTTTTCATTTGAACTACAGTCACCACTGCACCCTATGGTTTTTCCTTTCTCTGCATGTTTTCGGTCGAATGACTGAATATGGCAGTTAGGGGAGGAGCTATATAGCAGCTTTGCTGTGGGTGGACTCTTGCAGCTTCCTGTTGGGAAGGAGAATATATTCCATAAGTAATGGATGATCCGTGGACTGGATACACTACAAGAGAAATAAATTTATCAGGTAAGCATAAATTATGTTTTTTTTACATGTCCGTTGCTCTTCTGAGATTAAGGAAAGACGTAAAGGAATGAGAAGTATGATATATTTTTTTTTTATATGGGTAGGATTGTGAAACGGAAAGTAAGATCCCCATTAGTACCTCCTGTAGCCTTAATAGCATTATGGTTGACATTTTCCAACAGCAAATTAAATGGTCTAGAACTACTCCTACCCATATGTAGATATATAAAGGTACAGCTATGTTGGGGATTATGTGCTGTCTCAGATTGAGCCTCAAAACCCACTAGTTTGTACTTGTGCAGAAGCCCTTTCATTTTTTTAATTTTTGCTATGACAACTCCTAAAGCTTTTTGGAAAATCTTTTTATTTATATATTTATTTGTTTTCTTTACCAGCTGACAATAGGATGGATTTAAAGTGATGGTAAACTCTCCCCTTTATAAAAAAAAAGATCTGGAATGTATGTTAGTGATATTTTAGATGGAGATTTAGTTAATCAGTTGTAATGAAGCTGCGCTATAATGTACTTTTTAATATAGATTTGAAATTCAAATAAATAAAAACAGAGAAGCGCTCAACCTGGGAGTGAACAATAGCAGGGTCATAATTTGCATAAATAAAAACAGAGAAGCGCTCAACCTAGGAACGAACAACAGCATAATAGCTTGATCTATGGCTAGTTACCACCATAGAAGCAGCCTCTTTTTGGTCAACATGTGCCTTTCACAGAGAAGAACTTTCCTGTAGCATATCAGTCTGAGTCTGACTTAACAGTGTAGTTCAGTCCCAAATTACCAGGCAATCCCTCTCTGAACAAGAGAAACTGCAAAACCCCAGACGTACGTTTCAGCCTATTGTGGGCCTCGTCAGTGAGTTGCAGCCATATACCTCTAGGCATATTGAGCAACGAGTCCACATCTGGTTTCCTGCATAACCCTTAGGGAGACTTCCCTCGGGGCCATAATTGGCATAAATAAAAACAGAGAGGGGTTGCCTGGTATTTCGGGGCTGGACTGCACTGTTAAGTCAGGATCAGACTGATATGCTACAGGAAAGTTCTTCTCTGTGAAAGGCATATGTTGAGCAAAAAGAGGCTGCTTTGTGGGAGGTAACTAGCCATAGAACACACTATTATGCTGTTGTTTTGTTCCCAGGTTGAGCGCTTCTCTGTTTTTATGTATGCAAATTATGACCCTGAGGGAAGTCTCCCTAATGGTGATGCGGGAAGCCAGATGTAGACCCGTGGCTTAGTGTGCCTAGATGGATATGGCTGCACCTCACTGACAAGGCTGAAACGTACGTCTGGGATTTTGCCGTTTCTCTCATTCAGAGAGGGATTGCCTGGTATTTTGGGGCTGGACTGCACTGTTAAGTCAGGATCAGACTGATATGCTACAGGAAAGTTCTTGGCACATGTTGAGCAAAAAAGAGGCTGCTTCTTGGGTGTTAACTATCCATAGAACATGCTATTATGCTGTTGTTCATTCCCAGGTTGAGCACTTGTGTTTATTTATTTATTGAAATTCAAATACCCTGCACTCTGCCGCCCACTAGTAACATTTTCTGTGAGCAAACTGTTTGAATTGTTCTCTAATCAGTGCTCTAGCTACAACAAATGGCAGAGCGCTGATTGGAGAACAGGTAAAACCGTTAGCTCACAACAAAATTTACTCGAAGTGTGCAGCCGAGCATATTTGAATTTCATATCTACATTAAAAAGTATTTCTTTTTCAAGATACGATGAGTCCACGGATTTCATCCTTACTTGTGGGATATCGCCTCCTGGTCAGCAGGAGGAGGCAAAGAGCACCACAGCAGAGCTGTATAAATAGCTCCTTCCTTCCCTCCCAACCCAGTCATTCTCTTTGCCTGTGTTGGTGATAGGAAGAGGCAAAGTGAGGTGTTAGTTATGGATTCTTCAATCAAGAGTTTATTTTAAAAGTGGTGCCACAGTGTACTACTTTGTTCTGGGTGTAGCCTAGACCAGATCAGTCTCTACAGTAGGGCATTTGGTGGCTTTAAAGCAATAGGAACTGGTGGGACATAATTCTCACTGCGCCTCCTATACATATTTGCTGCCCTAATACAGACAGCCTAAGCACTTTTAACTCAGGCTAATCTTAGTCTACAGGGCTATGGGAGGGAAACTCTGAAAACCTGCTGGACTGCCATGCTGTCGCACAGCTTTCAAGGTAAGTGCTGACTTTTTATTCTGGGTCAATTAATGGATCTCAGAGAAATGGAGCACTTTATTTATGTGGTCAGGACTCCTGCATGAAAAAGGAGGGACTGCACATTCTTAGCAGGGGCTAGAAATCCAGCAGTTAACGTTACTGGACAGTCACATATGCAAGGGCTAAGAAATAGGGCTCTTAATGTGATGGGACAAGTCTCCTCTCCTAGTATGAGCGGTCTATGGAAACTAATTTTCTGCCGACACTGAAGTTAATGTCAGTTTGTTCCTATAACGTCCAGGAGCTGTTTCCGTTTTCAGGCTGCAAATGTTAAGGTGGTGATGCTATAACATTTATCGTATTAGAAATGGTGTATGGGTCACTTTTTATTGGTTTATTGTACTTCTTGAGCCTGATTGTCCCCAATATGTATCTGATACAGTTTCACTAGCTCCCAGCAACCGGGAGATCGTTTGTTACACGCCCACGATGTGCAGAGTTGCTAGTGCGCGCTGCTTTCGGGCGCTTTCTCTATCTCCAGGGCATATTCATGCAAGTGCCGGGAGTTGAAGAGTCTTCACGCCCACGATGGGCGGAGTTTCTAGTTTGCGCTGCTTTCGGGCGCTTTCTCTGTCTCTAGGCAAGTGTCGGGAGTTAGAGCATCTTCACGCCCACGAGGGGCGGAGCTCTGTGACGCCTGTGTGGGATCTCGCTCTTCTCCTTCATGTAGATACCGGGGACAGAGTCTCTCACACAGTCCAGTGTTGTTATCCTTTCATTGCGGGTTTAACACGCGGTGGGAGTGCAGTTTGACTGCTATTATGCATCTCAGTGTGTATTTCACAAATGGAAATAAGGAGTTAATAGGCATTACTCTATGAAGTACTTAATGAACCTTATAATATTTGCATTTTGGTTGGGCACTTCAGCATGATTTCTGATAGCTGCTGCAGATTTCTTGTTAATCAATCCAACCCTGCATGTTTAAAGAAAAAGTTACTGTTTAGTATTTAAAGAGACAGTACCGTTTTTGTTATCTGTTATTTTTATTACATGAATTCAGCTGTTCATTTGTTATTTCCTCCTTTGTGTCTTAGGATGGAACAAATGCACAAAAAGACAGTTTCTTTCAAGATTTAAAGAGACAGTAATGTCTTTTTCTGTGCAAATGTTATCAAAGAATATCAGTTGTTTCTTTGTTCATTCATCCCTTGTGATTTGGGATGGAACAAAAGCGTACATAATGAGGTTTCTTGTTAAGACTTAATGAGACAGTTTTCATTTTTTGTGTGTACCTTTTATGAAAATAATAATAAAAATAATAATTTTTGTACCTCCTCTCTAAGGAGATTGCTATTAGGAACAGGTTGACAATGGTCAAGTTATGCCATTCTTTTCTCCTATAAGTGTGAACTTCTTAAGCGCTTAGAGAGTATGGACTCCAGGGAGTATCTCCTTTCCATCAACATCCTAGAGGTCAGAGCGATATTTAATGCGCTTCGGACCTGGCCTCAGTTGGCCTTGGCCAATTTAATCAGATTCCAGTCAGATGACATAACGACAGTGGCTTACATCAGTCATCAGGGAGTAACAAGGAATTCCTTGGCGATGAACAAAGTAGCCAGGATAATTTAGTGGGCGGAGAATCTCTCCTGCCATCTGTCAGGCGATCTATCTTCCAGGGATAGTAAACTGAGAGACAGATTTTCTGAGCAGGCAGACCTTTCATCCGGGGGAGTGGGGACTCTACCCAGAAATATTTTTAGGAGTTAGACCTTAGGGCGTCTTGTCAGGATGCCAAGCTTCCGAGTTGTGGGTCCAGGTCTAGGGACCCTCAAGTTGAGCTGAGAGATGCCTTGGCAGTTCCTTGGTCATTCAGCCTAGCTTAGATATTTTCCCTGTTGCGTTCTGCTCCGAGTTTTTGTTCGAGCCACGCAGGAGAGGGCGTCAGTGATCCTCATTGTTCTTGTGTGTGGTAGCCTGATAGTTAGCTTAGCTGTCTAGCAAACGGTAGGTTTGTAGTTTGCAACCCTCTTCAGCTATTTGCACCTTGAATGTGTGTTAGCAAGCTGTTTAATGACCTAGCAGGTTTTGGTATGCCGACTAGGTGGACATGTCATTTCTGCCATCTTGGAAACTTCCAGGATTTGGTCCTTTCTCCAAGCAGAATTGGAGAAAGGGTTATCAGCGAGTTCCTTGAAGGGACAGATCTCTGCTTTATCTATTTTGTTACATACGCGTTTGGCAGATGTTCCAGTTGTGCAATTTTTTTGTCAGGCCCTGACTAGAATCAGACCTGTGTTTGGACTTCTTGCTCCTCTTTATAGTTTGAATTTAGTTGTTAAAGTTCTTCAAGGGGTTCCGTTTGCACCTATACATTCTGTTTGAAGAGTATCTGAGATTTCGGCATTACCATATCATTTCCCTTACCTTATTTTTCATTCGGATACGGTGGTGTTACGTACTAAACCTAGGTTTCTTCCTGAGGTTGTTTCAAACAAGAATCTTAATCAGGAGATTGTTGTTCCTTCCTTGTGTCCTAATCCTTCTTAGAAGGAAAGTCTTTTACACAATTTTGTAATTTCTGCTTTAATGTTCTACTTACAAGCGACTATGGATTTTCGACCATCGTCTTATTTGTTTGTTATTTTTTCGAAAACATAGAGATCAGATGACTACGGCTAACTCTTTTTCTTTTTGGCTGAAGAGTATCATCCGTTTTGCATATGAGACTGCTGGACAGCAGCCTCCTGAAGGAAGTACGTATCATTCCCCTAGGGCTGTTCTCTCATAGGCATTCAAAGATTGATGAATCTGTTGGTCGGATTTGCAAAGCTGCAACTTGGTCTTTTCGTCACCCTTTTTTCAAAATTTTACCAACTTGATACTTTTGCCTCAGCTGAGGCTGTTTTTGGGAGAAAGGTTCTTCAAGCAGTGGTGCCTTCAGTTTAGGTTACCTGTCTTGTCCCTCCCGTTTCATCCATGTACTATAGCTTTGGTATTGTATCCCACAAGTAAGGATGAAATCCGTGGACTCATCGTATCTTTAAAAAGAAAAGGAAATTTATGCTTACCTGATAAATATATTTCTTTTTCGATACGATGAGTCCACGGCCCGCCCTGTTCTATTGTGACAGATTATAAAAATTTTGTTACATTTCAGACACCCCTGGACCTTGGTTTTTCCTTTTTCTTCCTAACTTCGGTCGAATGACTGGGTTGGGAGGGAAGGGAGGAGCTATTTATACAGCTCTGCTGTGGTGCTCTTTGCCTCCTCCTGCTGACCAGGAGGCGATATCCCACAAGTAAAGATGAAATCCGTGGACTCATTGTATCGAAAAAGAAATACATTTATCAGGTAAGCATAAATTTCCTTGTTATAGCTCATCTTCGTTATAACTCATGAATTGAACTCCATCTAAACTATCATTAACATTCCGGATCTGTTTTAATAAAGGGAAGAGTTTACCGTCACATTAAGCATTTGAATTTGTAACAATATAATGAAGAGCAAAAGTTATTATGCAAGACTAAAGAGGCACTGTGAAAGAGAAAAAAAAATCACCAAAACACTTTGTATGTCAAGATATACAGCCATTAGATAAAAGTAGATTTCATACAACATAGTCTTTTTATTGTATTTTTTACACATTTTTGAGCACAGTTCTTTGGATTTAAGGAATAAAGAACCAGGAAATAGATTACTATATTGGAACTTGCAAGGGTTGCAGTTCTTAACAGAATGAATGCGTCTCCACCAGCTTTAATATATTTAGAGATGAGAAGGCCTCGGCAGGGGGGGTGGTGGAAATTTTTTTATTTTCTTTCCTAAGATATGGTAGGTCCACGGCTTGAGTAATTACTGTTGGGAATATCACTCCTGGCCAGCAGGAAGCAAAGAGCACCACAGTTAAACTGCTAGGTATCACTTCCTTAGCCACAACCCCCAGTCATTCTCTTTACTTTTGGTGCATGGAGGAGGTGAAGTTTAGGTGTCCGGAATTTTTTTTTTATTTAATCTACAAGCAAGTTTTGGGGTATAGCTGTATTCCACATCATTCCTTGCAGTCGGGTAGTGGTGGCTTTAAAGCAGTTAGGAACTTGTAAAGAGGTACTTACTGCATTTTCTTTCATGTAATTAGCAAGAGTCCATGAGCTAGTGACGTATGGGATATACATTCCTACCAGGAACCAGTATAAATACACCCCTCACCACACCCACAATTCAGTTTTACAAACTTTGCCTCCCGTGGAGGTGGTGAAGTAAGTTTGTGCTAGATTTCTACGTTGATATGCGCTTCGCAGCAAGCTGAAGCCCGGTTTTCCTCTGAGTGCAGTGAATGTCAGAGGGATGTGAAGAGAGTATTGCCTATTTGAATTCAATGGTCTTGCTCTAGGGGATCTTTTTCATAGGTTCTCTGTTATCAGTCTTAGAGATTTCTTCTCCTACCTCCCTTTTCAGATTGACGATATACTCTTATATACCATTACCTCTACTGATTCTCGTTTCAGTACTGGTTTGGCTATCTACTATATGTAGATGAGTGTCCTGGGGTAAGTAAATCTTATTTTTTTGTGACACTCTAAGCTATGGTTGGGCACTTTATATGTAAAGTTCTAAATATTTGTCTATAAACTTATATTTGCCTTGATTCAGGATAATCAGTATTCCTTTAAAATTCAGACTGTCAGTTTCATTATTTGGGATAATGCATTTCAAATTATTTTTTCTTTACCTTGAAAGTTTTCAATTGACCATTTTTTCCTGCGTGCTGTTAGGCTCGCGGGGGCAGAAAATGTTTCTTTTTATTGCGTCATTTTTGGCGCAGACTTTTTTGGCGCAAAAATTTGTCATTTCCTGCGCCGTAGTTGACGCCGGAAGTTGTATTCTGTTAACGTCATTTTTTGACGCATGCGTATTCAGACATTTTTGTGCGCCAAAAAATGTGGGCGTCGGTTTGGGCGTCAGAGGATGTGGCGTCATATTTGGCGCCAAATATATGGGCGTTGTATTTGGCGCCAAATATATGGGCGTTGTATTTGGCTCCAATAATGTGGGCGTCGTATTTGGCGCCAAAAAATGTGGGCATCTTTTTTGTTCCACTTTTTTCTTCACATTATTTAAACCTCACTTTTTTATTGCTTCTGGTTTCTAGAAGCTTATTATTTTGCATTCTTTCCCATTCCTGAAACTGTCATTTAAGGAATTTGATAATTTTGCTTTAAATTTAGTTTTTTTCTATTACATATTGCAAGATTTCACTGTTCCTGTTTCAAAACGTACTAAGGGATTCCGTTGACTGAGTTCAGTCCTACCAAAGCTAAGTTAATTTATTTTCAATGTTATGAATGTTTATCTTTAGCTATGGTTTGTTATAAGTTTCATGTTAAACTTTTATATGCAGAATCCATTAGTATTTATGCTTTATATATTGCTATTCTTTTTACATCTTATGTACAAGAAATACTTATAAGATTTATAAGAATATTTTTCTGATTCTATTTTAAAGGCTTTGTCTGACTTCGTGCCTTCTAATAAAATTTTTAGGTCTTTTTCAAACTTCTTTTTTAATTATTGAAGTTTCAAATGACCAACAACATACTAATTTATCCTTCTCTGATGATGTTTTTTTCTCATTCAGAATTTTCTTCATCAGATATTGACACTAACAAATCTACTTTTTTATTTTTTTATTAAAGTACATTTGTTCTTTGTTGAAAAGGTGTTGATTATTTTGGATATTAAGGTTCTAGTTCTTTTTCAAGACTAGCTAACATTTTATTTCTGCTTATTTATTCTTCTGTGTTTTCAGGGGTTTTTTTTTTTCCAGTTCCTCATACTAGGGAATGGAATAGGCTGAGAATGTTCTTTTATTCCTACTTCAAAGGTTTTAAACTATATTCTTTGCCGGCAGTTAAATTCAATTTGGAGGGTTCTCCAATTTATTGGGGCTATCTCTACTCCTACTAATTATGCTATTGTTTCTATAGCAAAATAGTATTTATTTTCCTTTAGATGGTTGTATCTTATTTATGGAAAATTATTTAGTTTCAGGTACTTTTCTTGGACCTGTGTTTTATTTGGATGATGTTGCAATTGCTTCATTTTTTCTGTTTACTTTAAGATCAAGTATCAGAATATGATTTATTTTAGCATTGTTAAAGGGACAAAATTTACTAGACTAGGTGCTGTTGCATTTGTCTTGTTGTTTTGCATTTATTGATTATGCAAGTCCAGTGTATTGACTGGTCCTTTAACTGGACTATCATGCTAATAATTTCATTTGTGTCTTCATTTTATTGAATATTTTCGCAAATGAGGTTTAATCTATGTCTTAAGCTGTTTTAGCTAGAAGAATTTTGTGATTTCTAAAAATCCATATTTCTTTTGTTCTAAGATAATCAATTATTTGTTTTATAATTGGATTCAATTCTTAACTGTTACTCTGGGCTTCAAGATTGAGTTCTAAGACTAAAACTTTAAGCTTATATTAGTTTGGTTGTTCTTATTAAGGAACGAATTCCTGAATTCTTTCCCAAGTAACATGTTTTTAATTGGAAATTTTTCAGTTCAAAATCAGCTCCCTAAAATTGCGATGTACGTGCCGTATTCCAGCTCGGCTGGTAAGGGGCATCTTAAGATTTTTTTGAAATTTATTTGGTTCTATTCGGTCCAAATTTCTTTGATTTTGGGTACAGAATAAGTTCAGAATAAACCGTCTGTGAGAAGTCTTTTTCTCCAACATAGGTGTGTCCGGTCCACGGCGTCATCCTTACTTGTGGGATATTCTCTTCCCCAACAGGAAATGGCAAAGAGCCCAGCAAAGCTGGTCACATGATCCCTCCTAGGCTCCGCCTACCCCAGTCATTCTCTTTGCCGTTGTACAGGCAACATCTCCACGGAGATGGCTTAGAGTTTTTTAGTGTTTAACGTTTGTTGCACAATTTGGATGTTGTTCGCGCTCTAAAATTCTATTTAGATGCTACAAAGGATTTTAGACAAACATCTTCCTTGTTTGTTGTTTATTCCGGTAAAAGGAGAGGTCAAAAAGCAACTTCTACCTCTCTCTCTTTTTGGATTAAAAGCATCATCAGATTGGCTTACGAGACTGCCGGACGGCAGCCTCCCGAAAGAATCACAGCTCATTCCACTAGGGCTGTGGCTTCCACATGGGCCTTCAAGAACGAGGCTTCTGTTGATCAGATATGTAGGGCAGCGACTTGGTCTTCACTGCACACTTTTACCAAATTTTACAAGTTTGATACTTTTGCTTCTTCTGAGGCTATTTTTGGGAGAAAGGTTTTGCAAGCCGTGGTGCCTTCCATTTAGGTGACCTGATTTGCTCCCTCCCTTCATCCGTGTCCTAAAGCTTTGGTATTGGTTCCCACAAGTAAGGATGACGCCGTGGACCGGACACACCTATGTTGGAGAAAACAGAATTTATGTTTACCTGATAAATTACTTTCTCCAACGGTGTGTCCGGTCCACGGCCCGCCCTGGTTTTTTTAATCAGGTCTGATAATTTATTTTCTTTAACTACAGTCACCACGGTACCATATGGTTTCTCCTATGCAAATATTCCTCCTTAACGTCGGTCGAATGACTGGGGTAGGCGGAGCCTAGGAGGGATCATGTGACCAGCTTTGCTGGGCTCTTTGCCATTTCCTGTTGGGGAAGAGAATATCCCACAAGTAAGGATGACGCCGTGGACCGGACACACCGTTGGAGAAAGTAATTTATCAGGTAAACATAAATTCTGTTTTTCTCTATTATATTCCAGCTATTCCAGTAAGGCTAACACTTTCTTTAAGTGTGTTTCGGTCCTATATATTTTGGGTACTGTTGAAGCATGGCTGATCACCGTGGGGTTCAAGCGCTGCTCAGACCTGGAATCTTCTGGGGTATTTCTTCCATTTCCATTTTTAGGAACTGGGTTTTGGAGTTTTATTCAAACTATTCTGCTTTTTTTTGGTCAGTGATAGCATTATTTGTTTTCATTAGATACAATAAATGCATATTTTAATTTTTCTGTTTTCATTCAGATTATTTTCTGAGGATGCGGAATCTCATATGATTCACTTTGTTCTTCCAGGACATAGTTAGAGGATCTTTGTTTCAAAAGCTCTTGATTCCTCACACAAGGGTCACCTTTTTTAGGTTTCCAGATAGTTTGTGTCACTGTCTTTGTCTCTATCAGACAAGGGACAATTTTATTGGGTTCCGTCTGTCGGTACCTTTAGTCTCTATTATTTCCTTCAGTTGCTAAATATGCATAGAAGTTTTAGGTCTTATGGCCACAGCATTGGATTCAATTCCCTTTCCTCATTTTCAATAGAAAGAACCTTTCCAGTTTTTTATGCTGAATTATGGTGCAGGGATTCTAGGATTTCACATTTTAAATCTTCGAATCCTAATATTTATCTCTCTTGATTTGGTGGTTAAGATCACCATCATTTAGTTCTACAGGTCTCTTCGTTTCTTTCAACCTGGACCATGATCTTTACAGATGTGAGTCTTTTTGGTTGGGAGGCTGTCTGAGGATCTCTGTCAGCACAAGCGGTTTGGAAATCTCAGGAGGCGAGATTACCATTTGATATTTTAGAACTCCATGCATTCTCAGAGTTTTTCAGTTAGTTTCTTTTTGAAGAAGAGACGTTTATTGTTTTTCAGACAATATCACAACTATGGTGTATGTCAATCATCAGGGTGGGACTATCAGTCCTTAGGCTGTGACAGAAGTGTCTCGGATATTAGCTTGGGCTAAATCCAGTCCTATCTAAATTCTGTGTTTTTTTCCAAGGTATAGATATTTGGGAAGCGGATTATCTCTGTTAATCAAGCTTTACATCCGGGAGAATGGTCTCTCATACCCAGATATGTTTTTCAATTTTTCAGATGTGAGCATTTCTAGAAATAGATCTGTTGGCATCTCATCTGAATAAAGAACTTCCCAGGGGCCTATTCAGGTCCGGGGATCCTCAGGCGGAAGTAGTGTATGCATTGACATTTCTTTGGAATTATCTTTTTGCCTATTTCTTTCCGCCTCTAGTTCTTCTTCCAAAGTGATTTCCAAAATTCTTATGGAGTATTTGTTTGTTCTGCTGGTGGCTCCAGCATGGCCTCTCAGGTTTTGGTATGCGGATCTCATTCGGATGGCCAGTTGCCAACCTTGGACACTTCCGTTTAAACCAGACCGTCTTTCTCAAGGCCCATTTTTTCCATCAGGATCTCAAATCATTAAATTTGAAGGGATGGAGATTAAACGCTTGATTTTTAGTCATAGAGGTTTCTCTGACTCATTGATTAATACTATGTTTCAGGCTCGTAAATCTGTCTCTAGAAAGATTTATTATTGAGTCTGGAAGACCTACTTTTCTTGGCATTCTTTTAAAATTCATAGGCCTAGATTTAGAGTTCGGCGGTAAAAGGGCTGTTAACGCTCCGCGGGCTTTTTTCTGGCCGCACCATAAATTTAACTCTGGTATCGAGAGTTAAAACAAATGCTGCGTTAGGCTCCAAAAAAGGAGCGTAGGGCATTTTTACCGCAAATGCAACTCTCGATACCAGAGTTGCTTACGGACGCGGCCAGCCTCAAAAACGTGCTCGTGCACGATTCTCCCATAGGAAACAATGGGACTGTTTGAGCTGAAAAAAAACCTAACACCTGCAAAAAAGCAGCGTTCAGCTCCTAACGCAGCCCCATTGTTTCCTATGGGGAAACACTTCCTACGTCTGCACCTAACACTCTAACATGTACCCCGAGTCTAAACACCCCTACCCTTACACTTATTAACCCCTAATCTGCCGCCCCCGCTATCGCTGACCCCTGCATTACAGTTTTAACCCCTAATCTTCCGCTCCGTAAACCGCCGCAACCTACGTTATCCCTATGTACCCCTAATCTGCTGCCCTAACATCGCCGACCCCTATGTTATATTTATTAACCCCTAATCTGCCCCCCACAACGTCGCCGACACCTGCCTACACTTATTAACCCCTAATCTGCCGAGCGGACCGCACCGCTACTATAATAAAGTTATTAACCCCTAACCCGCCTCACTAACCCTATCATAAATAGTATTAACCCCTAATCTGCCCTCCCTAACATCGCCGACACCTAACTTCAATTATTAACCCCTAATCTTCCGATCGGAGCTCACCGCTATTCTAATAAATGTATTAACCCCTAAAGCTAAGTCTAACCCTAACACTAACACCCCCCTAACTTAAATATAATTTTAATCTAACGAAATAAATTAACTCTTATTAAATAAATTAATCCTATTTAAAGCTAAATACTTACCTGTAAAATAAATCCTAATATAGCTACAATATAAATTATATTTATATTATAGCTATTTTAGGATTAATATTTATTTTACAGGCAACTTGGTATTTATTTTAACTAGGTACAATAGCTATTAAATAGTTAAGAACTATTTAATAGTTACCTAGTTAAAATAATAACAAAATTACCTGTAAAATAAATCCTAACCTAAGATATAATTAAACCTAACACTACCCTATCAATAAAATAATTAAATAAACTACCTACAATTACCTACAATTAACCTAACACTACACTATCAATAAATTAAATAAACACAATTCCTACAAATAAATACAATTAAATAAACTAGCTAAAGTACAAAAAATAAAAAAGAACTAAGTTACAGAAAATAAAAAAATATTTACAAACATAAGAAAAATATTACAACAATTTTAAACTAATTACACCTACTCTAAGCCCCCTAATAAAATAACAAAGCCCCCCAAAATAATAAATTCCCTACCCTATTCTAAATTTAAAAAGTTACAAGCTCTTTTACCTTACCAGCCCTGAACAGGGCCCTTTGCGGGGCATGCCCCAAGAAGTTCAGCTCTTTTGCCTGTAAAAGAAAACATACAATACCCCCCCCCCAACATTACAACCCACCACCCACATACCCCTAATCTAACCCAAACCCCCCTTAAATAAACCTAACACTAAGCCCCTGATGATCTTCCTACCTTGTCTTCACCATGCCAGGTTCACCGATCCGTCCTGGCTCCAAGATCTTCATCCAACCCAAGCGGGGGTTGGCGATCCATAATCCGGTGCTGAAGAGGTCCAGAAGAGGCTCCAAAGTCTTCATCCTATCCGGCAAGAAGAGGACATCCGGACCGGCAAACATCTTCTCCAAGCCGCATCTTCTATCTTCTTCCATCCGGTGCGGAGCGGGACCATCTTGAAGCAGGCGACGCGGATCCATCCTCTTCTTCCGATGTCTCCCGACGAATGACGGTTCCTTTAAGGGACGTCATCCAAGATGGCGTCCCTCGAATTCCGATTGGCTGATAGGATTCTATCAGCCAATCGGAATTAAGGTAGGAATTTTCTGATTGGCTGATGGAATCAGCCAATCAGAATCAAGTTCAATCCGATTGGCTGATCCAATCAGCCAATCAGATTGAGCTCGCATTCTATTGGCTGTTCCGATCAGCCAATAGAATGCGAGCTCAATCTGATTGGCTGATTGGATCGGCCAATCGGATTGAACTAGATTCTGATTGGCTGATTCCATCAGCCAATCAGAAAATTCCTACCTTAATTCCGATTGGCTGATAGAATCCTATCAGCCAATCGGAATTCGAGGGACGCCATCTTGGATGACGTCCCTTAAAGGAACCGTCATTCGTCGGGAGACATCGGAAGAAGAGGATGGATCCGCGTCGCCTGCTTCAAGATGGTCCCGCTCCGCACCGGATGGAAGAAGATAGAAGATGCGGCTTGGAGAAGATGTTTGCCGGTCCGGATGTCCTCTTCTTGCCGGATAGGATGAAGACTTTGGAGCCTCTTCTGGACCTCTTCAGCACCGGATTATGGATCGCCAACCCCCGCTTGGGTTGGATGAAGATCTTGGAGCCAGGACGGATCGGTGAACCTGGCATGGTGAAGACAAGGTAGGAAGATCATCAGGGGCTTAGTGTTAGGTTTATTTAAGGGGGGTTTGGGTTAGATTAGGGGTATGTGGGTGGTGGGTTGTAATGTTGGGGGGGGGGGGTATTGTATGTTTTCTTTTACAGGCAAAAGAGCTGAACTTCTTGGGGCATGCCCCGCAAAGGGTCCTGTTCAGGGCTGGTAAGGTAAAAGAGCTTGTAACTTTTTAAATTTAGAATAGGGTAGGGAATTTATTATTTTGTGGGGCTTTGTTATTTTATTAGGGGGCTTAGAGTAGGTGTAATTAGTTTAAAATTGTTGTAATATTTTTCTTATGTTTGTAAATATTTTTTTATTTTCTGTAACTTAGTTCTTTTTTATTTTTTGTACTTTAGATAGTTTATTTAATTGTATTTATTTGTAGCAATTGTATTTAATTAATTTATTGATAGTGTAGTGTTAGGTTAATTGTAGGTAATTGTAGGTAGTTTATTTAATTATTTTATTGATAGGGTAGTGTTAGGTTTAATTATATCTTAGGTTAGGATTTATTTTACAGGTAATTTTGTAATTATTTTAACTAGGTAACTATTAAATAGTTCTTAACTATTTAATAGCTATTGTACCTAGTTAAAATAATTACCAAGTTGCCTGTAAAATAAATATTAATCCTAAAATAGCTAAAATATAATTATAATTTATATTGTAGCTATATTAGGATTTATTTTACAGGTAAGTATTTAGCTTTAAATAGGATTAATTTATTTAATAAGAGTTAATTTATTTTGTTAGATTAAAATTATATTTAAGTTAGGGGGGTGTTAGTGTTAGGGTTAGACTTAGCTTTAGGGGTTAATACATTTATTAGAATAGCGGTGAGCTCCGATCGGAAGATTAGGGGTTAATAATTGAAGGAAGGTGTCGGCGATGTTAGGGAGGGCAGATTAGGGGTTAATACTATTTATGATAGGGTTAGTGAGACGGATTAGGGGTTAATAACTTTATTATAGTAGCGCTCAGGTCCGCTCGGCAGATTAGGGGTTAATAAGTGTAGGTAGGTGTCGGCGACGTTGAGGGGGCAGATTAGGGGTTAATAAATATAATATAGGGGTCGGCGGTGTTAGGGGCAGCAGATTAGGGGTACATAGGGATAACGTAGGTGGCGGCGCTTTGCGGTCGGAAGATTAGGGGTTAATTATTTTAAGTAGCTGGCGGCGATGTTGTGGGGGGCAGATTAGGGGTTAATAAATGTAATATAGGGGTCGGCGGGGTTAGGGGCAGCAGATTAGGGGTACATAAGTATAACGTAGGTGGCGGTCGGAAGATTAGGGGTTAAAATTTTTAATCGAGTGGCGGCGATGTGGGGGGGAGCTCGGTTTAGGGGTACATAGGTAGTTTATGGGTGTTAGTGTACTTTAGGGTACAGTAGTTAAGAGCTTTATAAACCGGCGTTAGCCAGAAAGCTCTTAACTCCTGCTTTTTTCAGGCGGCTGGAATCTTGTCGTTAGAGCTCTAACGCTCACTGCAGAAACGACTCTAAATACCGGCGTTAGAAAGATCCCATTGAAAAGATAGGCTACGCAAATGGCGTAGGGGGATCTGCGGTATGGAAAAGTCGCGGCTGCAAAGTGAGCGTTAGACCCTTTAATCACTGACTCCAAATACCAGCGGGCGCCCAAAACCAGCGTTAGGAGCCTCTAACGCTGGTTTTGACGGCTACCGCCGAACTCTAAATCTAGGCCGTAGAATTTTATTATTTTTTAAGGTTGGTTTGGATAAGGTTTCGTCTTCAGTTCTTTGATAGGACAAATCTCTACTCTTTCTGTTCTTTTTTCACACAAAAAATTGCTAATCATCCTGATATTCATTGTTTTGTACAGGCTTTGGTCCATATCAAGCCTGTCATTAATTCAATCTCTCCTCTTTGGAGTCTCAATTAGGTGCTGAGGGCTTTACAGGCTCCTCCGTTTGAAACTATGCATTCTCTGAACATTAAATTACTTTCTTGGAAAAGTATTGTTCCTTTTGGTTATTTCTTCTGCTCGAAGAGTTTTTGAGTTATCTGCTCTTTTTTGTGAATATCCTTTTCTGATTTTTCATCAGGATAAGGCAGTGTTACTTCCTGATATTCATCATTTTGTTCAGGTTTTGATTCGTATCAAACCTGTCATTAACCCAATTTCTCCTCCTTGGAGTCTTAATTTGGTTCTGAAGGCTTTTCAGCCTCTTCTATTTGAGCATATGCTTGCTCTGGACATTCATTACTTTCATGGAAAGTATTGTTCTTTTTGGACATCTCTTCAGCTAGAACAGTTTTTTAATTATCTGTTCTTTCTTGTGAATCTCTTTTTTTCAGATTTTTTCATCAGGATAAGGTGGTTTTTGCTGTCCTCATTTCAATTCTTACCTAAAGTTGTAAATTCTAACAACATTAGGGAGGAATTATTGTTTTCCTAAGACTTCTTTGGTGAGATTTTAACTTTCTTTGGATATGATAAGAGTTTTTGGAATTCTATGTTGAAGCTATTCAGATTTCAGATAGACTTCTAGTCTATTTTTTATCTTTTCTGGTTTTAGGAAGGTCAAAAGGCTTCTGCCATTTATTTGGCCTCTTGCTTAAACTTTTGATTCATCATGCTTATTTGGAGTCGGGTGGATTCCCGCCTCAGAGGATTACGGCTCATTCTACTAGGTAAATTCCTACTCCCTGGGCTTTTTAAGAATGAAGCTTCTGTTGATCAGATTTGCAAAGCAATGATTTGGTCTTCTTTGCATACTTTTACTATGTTCTACCATTTTTATGTTTTCTCTTCTTTAGAAGCAGTTTTGGTAGAATGGTACTTCAGGCAGCTGTTTCAGTTTGATTCTGCTGCTTATAATTTCAGTTTTTTTCATTATAAAGATTGAAACTTTTTTGATTTGGGTAGTGGATTAATTTTTCAGCGGAATTGGCTGTCTTTATTTTATCCCTCCCTCTCTAGTGACTCTTGCGTGGAAGTTCCACATCTTGGGTATCTGCTATCCCATACGTCACTAGCTCATGGACTCTTGCTAATTACATGAAAGAAAACATAATTTATGTAAGAACTTACCTGATAAATTCATTTCTTTCATATTAGCAAGAGTCCATGAGGCCCACCCTTTTTTGTGGTGGTTATGATTTTTTTGTATAAAGCACAATTATTCCAATTCCTTATTTTTTGATGCTTTCGCTCCTTTCTTATCACCCCACTTCTTGGCTATTTGTTAAACTGAATTGTGGGTGTGGTGAGGGGTGTTTTATAGGCATTTTGAGGTTTGGGAAACTTTGCCCCTCCTGGTAGGAATGTATATTCCATACGTCACTAGCTCATGGACTCTTGCTAATATGAAAGAAATGAATTTATCAGGTAAGTTCTTACATAAATTATGTTTTCCTAACAATTGCTGCCCTAGTATAGAAAGCCAGAGTTGGCTACTCTGTTTTTTCTTTTTCAAAGGTTTCTTTGAAGAACTGTGTCTTCTAATACCTTGTAACTGTCTACATGCCGGACAGCGGAGCAGGTAAGTGCTTTTTCTTCCAGTTGGGGAGACCTGGCTCTTAACAAATTAAAAGCACTGTTTTTTTATTGGGACATAGATAATCATGTTGTATGGGTTACACTGTGGCTTGAAGCAGGCACTGTAGATTGTGTGAGACTAACATTTAAACTCTTTTAAAAAGAAACGTTAAAATGTTTTTATTAGGCTTTATTTTCTGACACATATTTACTTGATAAAACAATACAAGTTTAAACTGAAAGTAAAGCTGAATTTTCTATTTCAGCAGCTCATTCATTCTTATACTTTGCTCTAAAATAAAACGATGCAACATTTTAAACTGTCAGGTTTGAAAAAACGGTTATTTCTGGTACTCAGTGTACCAGGAAGCTATTTTTAGTGTCTCTCTGTGTCGCAGCAGTAATTTTAGCTCGGCGGTTGCGGTCACATGACCGGCTTTACTTCATAACGCTTCTGAGGAAAAAGTTGTTTTTCTCAGTGATCTGGTCTTAATTGGAAGCGGTAAGGCACCTCAGTAATTGAGGTGTGGGGTTCCCTGAGGGGTGTTTTAGAAGTTTATTTGATGTTTATTAAATGTTTTTTTCTTAACTTTTCTCACATAATTTTATCTGGGGATCGATCCTAATTTGGGATAAAATATAAAGTGTATTTTTTCCTTGGCTTATTTTAATTGACTATTAAAATCTTGTGAAACAGTAAATAAACCTGTACAAATAAGTTTCAAACATGTGTGATATGGAGCAAGAGCCTGCCTTTAAGAATTCATGCTTATTATGTTTAGATGCACAAATTACAGCTCCTATGCAGTTGTGTTCTTCATGTGTCAAGAAAACCTTGCAAAATAAAGGTAACATTTTTGAGCCTAATGTCTCTCAGGATGATGCTGTAAAAATAATACCTCAGCTTTCTCCTGCTACGTCCCAAGCCTCAATGGCATCACATGCAGTGCCCTGCAGTTCCTCTATAACTCCTAGTGGAGTTTATTTAAAAGCAGAAATTTCTGCCCAGGTATCTTCAGCGGTATCTGCGGCATTAGCTGCCATTCCCAGATTTCAGGGAAAACGTAAGAGGAAATCTAGAAATTCAGAAAGTAAGGTGCCTGTCCTCAGTTCTGCTTTCCAAGTTGCCCTTTCTCATAAGTCTGATGAGGAAGATACATCGGGACTTTCTAAAAGGTGAAATCTCACATTCGGACAGTATAATTCCTTCTTCTAAAGGTAAATACATAACTTAAAAATTCCACATCCTTTTAGATATATTCCAAAAAAATAAAATAATAATAATTATATATATTTTATATATACATGCTAGTATCCATTCCAAAAGAAAAGGAGGGGGGGGGGGGCAACAAAAAAACACCTCAATCCACCATTTAATTTACCACCTACATTCCAAGAGACTACATTAATGCTCTCTAAATTATTATCCATCTGTACCTAAAGACGGTGGGGGGAAAATTAGATTAAAAAATTATATTCCCTCTCCCTACTTCTTCCTTCCGGCTCCTGGTATTGCTACATAACATAACCCCCAATAAAATGTCCCCATTTGCAGACATTACTAAAATAGTATTATTGTGCATCTTAAATCTAAACCTTTGATTAGATATGTTCAACATATCCTTTATACTTTCTGACTATTCTTTCCTTAGCTAGTTGTAAATAAAAAGCTTCTACCTCTTGTGGATTGTTAAAAAATATGACTTCCTTGCAATCTTGTATCTTGACTTTAGCAGGTTGGATCATTATCACTTTTTTACCCTCTTTTATTAGCTTGGTAAATAAAGGGGCCATTTCTTTTCTCTTATTTGCTGTCTCAGCAGAATAATCCTGAAATATTAGGATTTCTTTCATGTAATTAGCAAGAGTCCATGAGCTAGTGACGTATGGGATATACATTCCTACCAGGAGGGGCAAAGTTTCCCAAACCTCAAAATGCCTATAAATACACCACTCACCACACCCACAATTCAGTTTTACAAACTTTGCCTCCTATGGAGGTGGTGAAGTAAGTTTGTGCTAGATTCTACGTTGATATGCGCTCCGCAGCAAGTTGGAGCCCGGTTTTCCTCTCAGCGTGCAGTGAATGTCAGAGGGATGTGAGGAGAGTATTGCCTATTTGAATGCAGTGATCTCCTTCTACGGGGTCTATTTCATAGGTTCTCTGTTATCGGTCGTAGAGATTCATCTCTTACCTCCCTTTTCAGATCGACGATATACTCTTATTTATATACCATTACCTCTGCTGATTTTCGTTTCAGTACTGGTTTGGCTTTCTACAAACATGTAGATGAGTGTCCTGGGGTAAGTAAATCTTATTTTCTGTGACACTCTAAGCTATGGTTGGGCACTTTATTTATAAAGTTCTAAATATATGTATTCAAACATTTATTTGCCTTGACTCAGAATGTTCAACATTCCTTATTTTCAGACAGTCAGTTTCATATTTGGGATAATGCGTTTGAATCAATCATTTTTTCTTACCTTAAAAATTTGACTTTTTTTCCTTGTGGGCTGTTAGGCTCGCGGGGGCTGAAAATGCTTCATTTTATTGCGTCATTCTTGGCGCGGACTTTTTTGGCGCAAAAAATCTTTTCTGTTTCCGGTGTCATACGTGTCGCCGGAAGTTGCGTCATTTTTTGACGTCCTTTTGCGCCAAAAATGTCGGCGTTCCGGATGTGGCGTCATTTTTGGCTCCAAAAAGCATTTAGGCGCCAAACAATGTGGGCGTATTATTTGGCGCCAAAAAATATGGGCGTCGCTTTTGTCTCCACATTATTTCATTTTTTCTTTGCTTCTGGTTACTAGAAGCTTGTTTATTGGCATTTTTTCCCATTCCTGAAACTGTCATTTAAGGAATTTGATCAATTTTGCTTTATATGTTGTTTTTTCTCTTACATATTGCAAGATGTCTCACGTTGCATCTGAGTCAGAAGATACTTCAGGAAAATCGCTGTCTAGTGCTGGAACTACCAAAGCTAAGTGTATCTGCTGTAAACTTTTGGTAGCTATTCCTCCGGCTGTTGTTTGTATTAATTGTCATGACAAACTTGTTAAAGCAGATAATATTTCCTTTAGTAATGTACCATTGCCTGTTGCAGTTCCCTCAACATCTAAGGTGCAGAATGTTCCTGATAACATAAGAGATTTTGTTTCTGAATCCATCAAGAAGGCTATGTCTGTTATTTCTCCTTCTAGTAAACATAAAAAATCTTTTAAAACTTCTCTCTCTACAGATGAATTTTTAAATGAACATCATCATTCTGATTCTGATGACTCTTCTGGTTCAGAGGATTCTGTCTCAGAGATTGATGCTGATAAATCTTCATATTTATTTAAAATGGAATTTATTCGTTCTTTACTTAAAGAAGTACTAATTGCTTTAGAAATAGAGGATTCTGGTCCTCTTGATACTAATTCTAAACGTTTAGATAAGGTGTTTAAATCTCCTGTGGTTATTCCAGAAGTTTTTCCTGTTCCTAATGCTATTTCTGAAGTAATTTCCAGAGAATGGGATAAATTGGGTAATTCATTTACTCCTTCTAAACGTTTTAAGCAATTATATCCTGTGCCGTCTGACAGATTAGAATTTTGGGACAAAATCCCTAAAGTTGATGGGGCTATTTCTACCCTTGCTAAACGTACTACTATTCCTACGTCAGATGGTACTTCGTTTAAAGATCCTTTAGATAGGAAAATTGAATCCTTTCTAAGAAAAGCTTATCTGTGTTCAGGTAATCTTCTTAGACCTGCTATATCTTTGGCTGATGTTGCTGCAGCTTCAACTTTTTGGTTGGAGACTTTAGCACAACAAGTAACAGATCATGATTCTCATAATATTATTATTCTTCTTCAGCATGCTAATAATTTTATCTGTGATGCCATTTTTGATATTATTAGAGTTGATGTCAGGTTTATGTCTCTAGCTATTTTAGCTAGAAGAGCTTTATGGCTTAAAACTTGGAATGCTGATATGGCTTCTAAATCAACTCTACTTTCCATTTCTTTCCAGGGTAACAAATTATTTGGTTCTCAGTTGGATTCCATTATCTCAACTGTTACTGGTGGGAAAGGAACTTTTTTACTACAGGATAAAAAATCTAAGGGTAAAAACAGGGCTAATAATCGTTTTCGTTCCTTTCGTTTCAACAAAGAACAAAAGCCTGATCCTTCATCCTCAGGAGCAGTTTCAGTTTGGAAACCATCTCCAGTCTGGAATAAATCCAAGCCTTCTAGAAAGGCAAAGCCTGCTTCTAAGTCCACATGAAGGTGCGGCCCTCATTCCAGCTCAGCTGGTAGGGGGCAGGTTACGTTTTTTCAAAGAAATTTGGATCAATTCTGTTCACAATCTTTGGATTCAGAACATTGTTTCAGAAGGGTACAGAATTGGTTTCAAGATGAGACCTCCTGCAAAGAGATTTTTTCTTTCCCGTGTCCCAGTAAATCCAGTGAAAGCTCAAGCATTTCTGAATTGTGTTTCAGATCTAGAGTTGGCTGGAGTAATTATGCCAGTTCAAGTTCTGGAACAGGGGATGGGGTTTTATTCAAATCTCTTCATTGTACCAAAGAAGGAGAATTCCTTCAGACCAGTTCTGGATCTAAAAATATTGAATCGTTATGTAAGGATACCAACGTTCAAAATGGTAACTGTAAGGACTATCTTGCCTTTTGTTCAGCAAGGGCATTATATGTCCACAATAGATTTACAGGATGCTTATCTGCATATTCCGATTCATCCAGATCATTATCAGTTCCTGAGATTCTCTTTTCTGGACAAGCATTACCAGTTTGTGGCTCTGCCGTTTGGCCTAGCTACAGCTCCAAGAATTTTTACAAAGGTTCTCGGTGCCCTTCTGTCTGTAATCAGAGAACAGGGTATTGTGGTATTTCCTTATTTGGACGATATCTTGGTACTTGCTCAGTCTTTACATTTAGCAGAATCTCATACGAATCGACTTGTGTTGTTTCTTCAAGATCATGGTTGGAGGATCAATTTACCAAAAAGTTCATTGATTCCTCAGACAAGGGTAACTTTTCTGGGTTTCCAGATAGATTCAGTGTCCATGACTCTGTCTTTAACAGACAAGAGACGTCTAAAATTGATTTCAGCTTGTCGAAACCTTCAGTCACAATCATTCCCTTCGGTAGCCTTATGCATGGAAATTCTAGGTCTTATGACTGCTGCATCGGACGCGATCCCCTTTGCTCGTTTTCACATGCGACCTCTTCAGCTCTGTATGTTGAATCAATGGTGCAGGGATTACACAAAGATATCTCAATTAATATCTTTAAAACCGATTGTACGACACACTCTAACGTGGTGGACAGATCACCATCGTTTAATTCAGGGGGCTTCTTTTGTGCTTACGACCTGGACTGTAATTTCAACAGATGCAAGTCTCACAGGTTGGGGAGCTGTGTGGGGATCTCTGACGGCACAAGGAGTTTGGGAATCTCAGGAGGTGAGATTACCGATCAATATTTTGGAACTCCGTGCAATTTTCAGAGCTCTTCAGTCTTGGCCTCTTCTGAAGAGAGAATCGTTCATTTGTTTTCAGACAGACAATGTCACAACTGTGGCATACATCAATCATCAAGGAGGGACTCACAGTCCTCTGGCTATGAAAGAAGTATCTCGAATTCTGGTTTGGGCGGAATCCAGCTCCTGTCTAATCTCTGCGGTTCATATCCCAGGTATAGACAATTGGGAAGCGGATTATCTCAGTCGCCAAACGTTGCATCCGGGCGAATGGTCTCTTCACCCAGAGGTATTTCTTCAGATTGTTCAAATATGGGAGCTTCCAGAAATAGATCTGATGGCGTCTCATCTAAACAAGAAACTTCCCAGGTATCTGTCCAGATCCCGGGATCCTCAGGCGGAAGCAGTGGATGCATTATCACTTCCTTGGAAGTATCATCCTGCTTATATCTTTCCGCCTCTAGTTCTTCTTCCAAGAGTAATCTCCAAGATTCTGAAGGAATGCTCGTTTGTTCTGCTGGTAGCTCCGGCATGGCCTCACAGGTTTTGGTATGCGGATCTTGTCCGGATGGCCTCTTGCCATCCGTGGACTCTTCCGCTACGACCAGACCTTCTGTCGCAAGGTCCTTTTTTCCATCAGGATCTCAAATCCTTAAATTTAAAGGTATGGAGATTGAACGCTTGATTCTTAGTCAAAGAGGTTTCTCTGACTCTGTGATTAATACTATGTTACAGGCTCGTAAATCTGTATCCAGAGAGATATATTATAGAGTCTGGAAGACTTATATTTCTTGGTGTCTTTCTCATCATTTTTCTTGGCATTCTTTTAGAATTCCAAGAATTTTACAGTTTCTTCAGGATGGTTTAGATAAAGGTTTGTCCGCAAGTTCCTTGAAAGGACAAATCTCTGCTCTTTCTGTTCTTTTTCACAGAAAGATTGCTAATCTTCCTGATATTCATTGTTTTGTACAAGCTTTGGTTCGTATAAAACCTGTCATTAAGTCAATTTCTCCTCCTTGGAGTTTGAATTTGGTTCTAGGGGCTCTTCAAGCTCCTCCGTTTGAACCTATGCATTCATTGGACATTAAATTACTTTCTTGGAAAGTTTTGTTCCTTTTGGCAATCTCTTCTGCCAGAAGAGTTTCTGAATTATCTGCTCTTTCTTGTGAGTCTCCTTTTCTGATTTTTCATCAGGATAAGGCAGTGTTGCGAACTTCTTTTGAATTTTTACCTAAAGTTGTGAATTCCAACAACATTAGTAGAGAAATTGTGGTTGCTTCATTATGTCCTAATCCTAAGAATTCTAAGGAGAAATCGTTACATTCTTTGGATGTTGTTAGAGCTTTGAAATATTATGTTGAAGCTACTAAGTCTTTCCGAAAGACTTCTAGTTTATTTGTTATCTTTTCCGGTTCTAGAAAAGGCCAGAAAGCTTCTGCCATTTCTTTGGCATCTTGGTTGAAATCTTTAATTCATCTTGCCTATGTTGAGTCGGGTAAAACTCCGCCTCAAAGGATTACAGCTCATTCTACTAGGTCAGTTTCTACTTCCTGGGCGTTTAGGAATGAAGCTTCGATTGATCAGATTTGCAAAGCAGCAACTTGGTCCTCTTTGCATACTTTTACTAAATTCTACCATTTTGATGTATTTTCTTCTTCTGAAGCAGTTTTTGGTAGAAAAGTACTTCAGGCAGCGGTTTCAGTTTGAATCTTCTGCTTATGTTTTTCATTAAACTTTATTTTGGGTGTGGATTATTTTCAGCAGGAATTGGCTGTCTTTATTTTATCCCTCCCTCTCTAGTGACTCTTGCGTGGAAAGATCCACATCTTGGGTAATCATTATCCCATACGTCACTAGCTCATGGACTCTTGCTAATTACATGAAAGAAAACATAATTTATGTAAGAACTTACCTGATAAATTAATTTCTTTCATTTTAGCAAGAGTCCATGAGGCCCACCCTTTTTTTGTGGTGGTTATGATTTTTGTATAAAGCACAATTATTCCAATTCCTTATTTTATATGCTTTCGCACTTTTTTATCACCCCACTTCTTGGCTATTCGTTAAACTGAATTGTGGGTGTGGTGAGGGGTGTATTTATAGGCATTTTGAGGTTTGGGAAACTTTGCCCCTCCTGGTAGGAATGTATATCCCATACGTCACTAGCTCATGGACTCTTGCTAATATGAAAGAAATGAATTTATCAGGTAAGTTCTTACATAAATTATGTTTTTATTATCCCTAATCATAACTTCCTGTTTGTTCCCTGTATTACTGTGTAATATGGAGACCTTGTCCTGAAAATGTAATAATTTGCAATAATTGATCTAGATCTAGTTTCCACCAATAGACATATCAGATGAGCCTTTCCACCATAATTGGAAGTTTTAATATAGGCATACCCATCAAATTTGGGATAACTTTGGATACTAATTTAGGAAGATCTTCCTGCTGCTGACTCCTATTGTTCTGATGTTATTCCTCCTAGATCTGTTTTCTAATTCTTCCAATTATAGCTGTACTAACTTCAGGGTTTTATTGTTTGCATCTAATTGGGTTTTATAATCATTCTGATTATCCTATATATCTGAGACTCTCTGCTCTATTTCTTGAAGCCTCTGTGAGAAATGTCTTACTTTCGCGGTTAACATTGTTAACTCTTTTTTAACCATGTCAAATTGGGGAGAAAAATATCTGAGATACTTTTTATTATTAAATGAGATTCACTTTTCTTTTGCATGATGTACCGAGTCTACGGATTCATCCTAACTTGTGGGATATTGTCCTTCCTGACAGGAAGTAGCAAAGAGAGCACCACAGCAGAGCTGTCTATATAGCTCCCCCCTTAACTCCACCCCCCCAGTCATTCTCCTTTGCTGGCTCTAAGCAGGAAGAGTAAAGAGAAGAGGTGTTAAACTGTTAGTTTTATTTTATCTTCATTCAAGTGTTTGTTATTTTTAAATGGTACCGGTGTTGTACTATTTACTCTCAGGCAGGACATAGATGAAGATTTCTGCCTGGAGGATGATGATCTTAGTATTTGTAACTGAGGTCCACTGCTGTTCCCACAGAAGCTGAGGAGTACAGGAAAATTTCAGTGTGAGGAACGTTTTTTTTTGCTATACAGCAATGAGGTATGTTCAGTCATATATTCTGCAGAGACTGTGTTAACTCAGAAAGGCTGACAGTGTCCCCATTAGGGGAAGGGTAAGCAGTAATCCTAGTGTTATCAGAAGTTTTTACTAGCTTGCATAAAGGGTTAATTTTTTGTGGGCACTCAGTTTGTTATGTGAATTTTGGACAAACGTTTTTGTGTCTGGGAGTAACGTTTTCTGTTTTATGGGACATTTGCTTGAGGGTTCTTTGGGGTTGTTTATAACCCACATGGGTTTCAGGCAGGGTTTGTTAGTTTTGTGTAGACCCCAGCAGGCGAGGCCTACATTTACAAGCAGCATGCAACTTCTCCTGAGGTCCTGAGAGTCTTCTGAGGGACTAATTGAAGCTTTAAACCCCATATTATCGCTTCCTAAGGGCAGGTAGGGCCACAGCAGAGCTGTGGCAAGGTGCTAACGGGTTTTAACTGGTTTTAGACATATTTCAATCTGTTTTTTCATTTGGGGGTTTATTGCTTATTAACTTGTGGTGCAATCCTTCTAAAGCTTAGTGGATACACTGTTAAAATTTCAGAAAAACTGAAGCAATTTTTTTCTCTTAAAGGTACAGTACCGTTTTTGCAAATTGTGTTTTTTTTTCATTAAATAAAGTGTTTTCCAAGCTTGCTTGCTTTATTACTAGTCTGTTAAACATGTCTGACACTGAGGAAACTCATTGTTCAATTTGTTTAGAAGCCATTGTGGAACCCCCTCTTAGAATGTGTCCCACTTGTACTGATATGTCTATAAATTGCAAACAGCATATTTTGACTTATAAAAGTTTGGCATTAGATGATTCTCAGACAGAAGGAAATCAGGTTTTGCCATCTAGTTCTCCCCAAGTGTCACAACCAGTAACGCCCGCACAAGCGACACTGAGTACTTCCAGTGCGTCTAATTCTTTCACCTTGCAAGATATGGCTTCAGTTATGAATACTACCCTCACAGAGGTTTTATCTAAGCTGCCTGGGTTGCAAGGGAAGTGCAGTAGCTCTGGGTTAAGAACAAATGCTGAGCCTTCTGACGCTTTTGTTGCCGTATCCGATATTCCCTCACAATGTTCTGAAGTAGGGATGAGGGATTTGCTGTCTGAGGGAGAGATTTCTGATTCAGGAAAGATGTTCTCTCAGACAGATTCAGATATGACGGCATTTAAATTTAAGCTAGAGCACCTCCGCTTATTGCTTAGGGAGGTTTTAGCTACTCTGGATGATTGTGACCCTATTGTAGTTCCAGAGAAATTGTGTAAAATGGACAAATATTTAGAGGTTCCTGTTTACACTGATGTGTTTCCGGTCCCTAAGAGGATTTCGGACATTGTTACTAAGGAGTGGGATAAACCAGGTATTCCGTTCTCTCCCCCTCCTGTCTTTAAGAAAATGTCTCCCATTTCTGACACCATAAAGGACTCATGGCAGACGGTCCCTAAGGTGGAGGGAGCTATTTCTAACCTGGCTAAGCGTACAACTATACCTATTGAAGACAGATGTGCTTTCATTGATCCTATGGATAAAAAATTAGAGGGTCTCCTAAAGAAAATTTTTGTTCATCAAGGTTTTCTTCTTCAACCTATAGCATGCATTGTTCCTGTAACCACTGCAGCTGCCTTTTGGTTTGAGGCTCTATAAGAGGCTTTTCAGATGGAGACCCCACTAGATGATATTTTGGACAGAATTAAAGCTGTTAAGTTGGCTAATTCTTTTATTACAGACGCCGCTTTTCATCTTGCTAAATTAGCGGCTAAGAATTCATGTAAATCTAAGCTTTTGTCCATCCCTTTCAAAGGTAAGACCCTATTCGGGCCTGCATTGAAAGAGATAATTTCAAACATTACTGGAGGGAAGGGTCATACCCTCCCTCAGGATAAGTCAAATAAGACAAGGACCAAACAAAATAATTTTTGTTCCTTTCGAAACTTCAAGAGTGGTCCCTCTACCTCTTCCCCTGCTGCAATGCAAAAGGGGAACTTTGCTCAATCCAAGCCAACCAGGAGACCTAATCAGGCTTGGAACAAAGGTAAACAGGCCAAAAAGCCTGCTGCTGCCACTAAGTCAGCATGAAGGGGTAGCCCCCGATCCGGGACCGGATCTAGTAGGGGGCAGACTCTCTCTCTTTGCTCAGGCCTGGACAAGAGATGTTCAGGATTCCTGGGCAGTAGAAATTGTAACCCAGGGATACCTTCTAGATTTCAAGGATTCCCCTCCAAGGGGGAGGTTCCATCTTTCTCAATTGTCTGTAAACCCAACAAAAAGAGAGGCGTTATTACGCTGTGTAGAAGACCTTTTTACCATGGGAGTGATCTGCCCACTTCCAAAAGCAGAACAGGGGCAGGGGTTCTACTCCAATCTGTTTATAGTTCCCAAAAAGGAGGGACCCTACAGACCAATTCTGGATCTCAAGATCCTAAACCAATTCCTAAGAGTTCCATCTTTAGAAGATGGAGACCATTCGGACTATCTAACCATTGATCCAGGAGGGTCAATATATGACCACCGTGGACTTAAAGGATGCGTATTTGCACATTCCTATCTAGAAAGATCATCACCAGTTCCTCAGGTTCGCCTTTCTGGACAAGCATTATCAGTTTGTGGCTCTTCCTTTCGGGTTGGCCACGGCGCCGCAAATCTTCACAAAGGTGCTAGGGTCCCTTCTGGCGGTTCTAAGGCCACGGGGCATAGCAGTGGCGCCTTATCTAGACGACATTCTAATTCAAGCATCGTCCTTCCAACTAGCCAAGTCTCACATGGACTTAGAGTGTGCCTTTCTAAGGTCTCACGGGTGGAAAGTGAACGTATAAAAAGAGTTCTCTTTCCCCCCTCACAAGAGTTTAATTTCTAGGGACTCTGATAGACTTGGTGGACATGAAAATATTTCTGATGGAGGTCAGGAAATCAAAGATTTTGTCCACCTGCCGAGCTCTTCATTCCATTCCTCGGCCGTCAATGGCTCAGTGTATGGAGGTAATCGGACTAATGGTAGCGGCAATGGACATAGTTCCGTTTGCTCGCTTGCATCTCAGACCACTGCAACTATGCATGCTCAATCAGTGGAATGGGGATTATGTGGATTTATCTCCTCAGATAAATCTGGATCAAGAGACCAGAGACTCTCTTCTTTGGTGGTTGTCACAGGATCATCTGTCCCAGGGAATGTGTTTTTGCAGGCCAGAATGGGTTATAGTGACGACAGACGCCAGTCTTCTGGGCTGGGGTGCAGTCTGGAATTCCCTGAAAGCTCAGGGTTTGTGGACTTGGGAGGAGGCTCTCCTACCGATAAATATTCTGGAATTAAGAGCGATTATTCAATGCTCTCCAGGCATGGCCTCAGCTGGCTTCGGCCAGATTCATCAGGTTTCAGTCGGACAACATCACGACTGTGGCTTATATCAATCATCAGGGCGGAACAAAGAGTTCCTTAGCAATGATAGAGGTCTCAAGGATAATCCAATGGGCAGAGGGCTCACTCTTGCCATCTGTCAGCAATCTATATCCCAGGTGTGGAGAACTGGGAGGCAGATTTTCTAAGTCGTCAGACTTTTCATCCGGGGAAGTGGGAACTCCACCCGAAGGTGTTTGCTCAGCTGGTTCGGCTATGGTGCACACCAGAGTTGGATCTGATGGCGTCTCGTCAGAACGCCAAACTTCCTCTGTAAAGTCTATTTCAACTATGTAAGTGGAACGCAACTGCAGATCAATTATTGTTTTGTATCACCAGGGTTTTTGGGCTATTTAGGTGAGCATAGACCAGTAAACCTGTGGTGAATTAATATTAAGTTAGAGGTTCAATGCTGTTAGTACTATCACAACATGAATCCTTCTAAGCACAATATTTCCAATACTGTTAGACTGGCACAGTATGGAAAAAATAATGAAAAAATGATAGAAAAAAAATATGCTTCTAATTTAAAGAACTTGAGAGAACAAAAATTATTTTTAAAGCTTACATTAAATAAACATGTAATGCAGGAGAGAGTTGGTTAATCCTTGTAAGAAGTAAGCTTGGTTTGCAAGAGATATACTTTTAACAAGTCACAGAGAATGCTTCAGTTGTCTTGTAGCTGCTACTTTGTAACTGTGTTTATTGAGAGCAGCTGCTGCAGAGTAAGAGAGGAATTTGGCAAGATGCCCAGACTTGCAGTTGCAAAACCAAGTAACAGTTTTTATTTTGAAATAGTTAAATCCTCTTCAGTTCAAGCTTGTAAACTTAGAGCTCAATGTCTTGTTCTTAAAGCAGCATATATATTATGAAGTGAGAAAGGAGACAGTGATTCCCCAGTATGAAATAGTGTGCAGAGTAATTTAGAAAACTGCAGTGCCTGTCAGCTCCAGTTAAATTAAGAGTGATGCTGTAAGTGTACAATAACAATTCAGCAGTTAAGTTCTCAAATAGTATGCAAGGAATAAAATTAAGAGGTAACTTAGCTGTAAGTCCAAGGATGCAAACAGGATATTTCAGGGGATGTAATCCTTGTAGAAAATAGTCCAGAGTAATCCAAGCAAACAGTCCTTTGTGAAAGCAGTTGGTTTGAGAAAAACAATGCAGCTCAGAGACTGTGTGTAAGCTGTTACTCCTGCTAATGAAAATAACTAAGCACCTGTTTGCTGACAGGTGGAGCCTTAAGTAACATGAAAGTGAGAGAACCATGTGATGAGAAGTGAGAGAAGTAAAACATGAAATGGAATCCTGACATCCTCGTTACGGCTCCAGGTCAAGGGATCCTCAGGCTGTACTGATAGATGCTCTAGCAGTACCCTGGTTGTTTAACCTGTTTCCCTCTCCTTCCACGTCTGATTGCCAGAATCAAACAGGAGAGAGCATCAGTGATTTTGATAGCGCCTGCGTGGCCATCCGGACTTGGTATGCAGACCTGGTGGACATGTCATTCCTTCCACCATGGTCTCTGCCATTGAGACAGGACCTTCTGATTCAAGGTCCATTCAAGCATCCATATCTAATTTCTCTGCAACTGACTGCTTGGAGATTGAACGCTTGATTCTATCAAAGCGAGGTTTCTCTGAGTCAGTCATAAATACCTTGATTCAGGCTCGAAAGCCTGTTACCAGGAAAATTTATCATAAGATATGGCGTAAATATCTTTTTTGGTGCGAATCCAAAGGCTTCTCCTGGAGTAAAATCAGGATTTCTAGGATTTTGTCTTTTCTCCAAGAGGCATTGGAGAAAGGATTATCAGCTAGTTCCCTAAAGGGACAGATATATGCTCTGTCTATTTTGTTGCACAAGCGTCTGGCAGATGTTCTAGACTTTCAGGCTTTTTGTCAGGCTTTAGTTAGAATTAAGCCTGTGTTTAAACCTATTACTCCGCCATGGACTCTAAATTTAGTTCTTAGAGTTCCTCAGGGGGTTCCATTTGAACCCATGCATTCCATAGATATTAAGCTTTTATCTTGGAAAGTTTTGTTCCTAGTTGCTATCTCTTCAGCTCGAAGAGTTTCTGAACTATCTGCATTACAATGTGACTCTCCTTATCTTGTGTTCCATGCTGATAAGGTGGTCTTGCGTACCAAGCCTGGGTTCCTACCTAAGGTTGTTACTAACAGGAATATCAATCAAGAAATTGCTGTTCCTTCTCTGTGTCCTAATCCTTCTTGTAAGAAGGAACGTCTGTTGCACAACTTGGACGTGGTTCGTGCTTTGAAATTTTATTTGCAGGCAACCAAAGTTTTTCGTCAAACATCTTCTTTGTTGTCTATTCTGGAAAGCGTAGGGGTCAAAAGGCTTCTGCGACTTCTCTTTCCTTTTGGCTGAAAAGCATCATCCATTTGGCTTATGAGACTGCTGGACAGCAGCCTCCTGAAAGAATTACAGCTCATTCTACTAGAGCGGTAGCTTCCACATGGGCTCTTAAAAATGATGCTTCTGTTGAACAGATTTGTAAGGCTGCGACTTGGTCGTCGCTTCATGCCTTTTCAAAATGTTATAAATTTGATAGTTTTGCTTCTTCTGAGGCTATTTTTGGAGAAAGGTTGTGCAAGCAGTGGTGCCTTCCGTTTAGGTTCCTGTCTTGTCCCTCCCTTCATCCGTGTCCTAAAGCTTTGGTATTGGTATCCCACAAGTTAGGATGAATCCGTGGACTCGGTACATCATGCAAAAGAAAACAAAATGTATGCTTACCTGATAAATGTCTTTCTTTTGCGATGTACCGAGTCCACGGCCCGCCCTGTCTATTCAAGACAGATAGTATTTTTTTTATGTAAACTTCAGTCACCTCTGCATCTTAGAGTTTCTCCTTTTCTTCCTTGGCCTTCAGTCAAATGACTGGGGGGGGTGGAGTTAAGGCGGGAACTATATAGACAGCTCTGCTGTGGTGCTCTCTTTGCTACTTCCTGTCAGGATGGACAATATCCCACAAGTTAGGATGAATCCGTGGACTCGGTACATCGCAAAAGAAATACATTTATCAGGTAAGCATAAATTTGTTTTTTTCTGTATGTTGTTGTTCTTCATAAATTACTTCATTGTCTCATTACTATTTTTGGCTTTCTTTTCTTTATTACGTGACGACATCCCTGGAGATTTATGTTTAGACTGTGTGACAAATTTCTCCATTAAGGAGAGGGGACTGTGTTGAAACAGTGGGGATAGGGAAGTAAAGGCAGGACTGTAAAAGGGTGTACATTAAACCATTTGGTGCGGGGAAAAAATATATGACTAAGTAAATAAAATGTGTAGAGTGAGAAGTGTACTAGTGCACTTAGAATATTAGTGTAAATTAGAAATAAAGTGCAATTAGGACCAGGGAAATGCCTGTTTCTCCAACATAGGTGTGTCCGGTCCACGGCGTCATCCTTACTTGTGGGATATTCTCTTCCCCAACAGGAAATGGCAAAGAGCCCAGCAAAGCTGGTCACATGATCCCTCCTAGGCTCCGCCTACCCCAGTCATTCTCTTTGCCGTTGTACAGGCAACATCTCCACGGAGATGGCTTAGAGTTTTTTAGTGTTTAACTGTAGTTTTTATTATTCAATCAAGAGTTTGTTATTTTAAAATAGTGCTGGTATGTACTATTTACTCTGAAACAGAAAAGAGATGAAGATTTCTGTTTGTATGAGGAAAATGATTTTAGCAACCGTTACTAAAATCCATGGCTGTTCCACACAGGACTGTTGAGAGGAATTAACTTCAGTTGGGGGAACAGTGAGCAGTCTTTTGCTGCTTGAGGTATGACACATTCTAACAAGACGATGTAATGCTGGAAGCTGTCATTTTCCCTATGGGATCCGGTAAGCCATTTTTATTCAGACAGTAAATAAGGGCTTCACATGGGCTTATTAAGACTGTAGACATTTTCTGGGCTAAATCGATTCATATATTACACATATTTAGCCTTGAGGAATCATTTAATCTGGGTATTTTTGTTAAATAATATCGGCAGGCACTGTTTTAGACACCTTATTCTCTAGGGGCTTTCCCTAATCATAGGCAGAGCCTCATTTTCGCGCCGGTATTGCGCACTTGTTTTTGAGCAGCATGACATGCAGTCGCATGTGTGAGGAGCTCTGATACATAGAAAAGACTTTCTGAAGGCGTCATTTGGTATCGTATTCCCCTTTGGGCTTGGTTGGGTCTCAGCAAAGCAGATACCAGGGACTGTAAAGGGGTTAAAGTTAAAAACGGCTCCGGTTCCGTTATTTTAAGGGTTAAAGCTTCCAAATTTGGTGTGCAATACTTTTAAGGCTTTAAGACACTGTGGTGAAATTTTGGTGAATTTTGAACAATTCCTTCATACTTTTTCGCAATTGCAGTAATAAAGTGTGTTCAGTTTAAAATTTAAAGTGACAGTAACGGTTTTATTTTAAAACGTTTTTTGTACTTTGTTATCAAGTTTATGCCTGTTTAACATGTCTGAATTACCAGATAGACTGTGTTCTGAATGTGGGGAAGCCAATGTTCCTTCTCATTTAAATAAATGTGATTTATGTGACACTGAAAATGATGCCCAAGATGATTCCTCAAGTGAGGGGAGTAAGCATGGTACTGCATCATTCCCTCCTTCGTCTACACGAGTCTTGCCCACTCAGGAGGCCCCTAGTACATCTAGCGCGCCAATACTCCTTACTATGCAACAATTAACGGCTGTAATGGATAATTCTATCAAAAACATTTTAGCCAAAATGCCCACTTATCAGCGTAAGCGCGACTGCTCTGTTTTAGATACTGAAGAGCATGAGGACGCTGATGATAATGGTTCTGAAATGCCCCTACACCAGTCTGAGGGGGCCAGGGAGGTTTTGTCTGAGGGAGAAATTTCAGATTCAGGGAAAATTTCTCAACAAGCTGAACCCGATGTGATTACATTTAAATTTAAGTTGGAACATCTCCGCGCTCTGCTTAAGGAGGTATTATCCACTCTGGATGATTGTGAGAATTTGATCATCCCAGAGAAACTATGTAAAATGGACAAGTTCCTAGAGGTCCCGGGGCTCCCAGAAGCTTTTCCTATACCCAAGCGGGTGGCGGACATTGTAAATAAAGAATGGGAAAGGCCCGGTATACCTTTCGTCCCTCCCCCCATATTTATAAAATTGTTTCCTATGGTCGACCCTAGAAAGGACTTATGGCAGACTGTCCCCAAGGTCGAGGGAGCGGTTTCTACTTTAAACAAACGCACCACTATACCCATAGAAGATAGTTGTGCTTTCAAAGATCCTATGGATAAAAAATTAGAAGGTTTGTTTAAAAAGATGTTTGTTCAGCAAGGTTACCTTCTACAACCAATTTCATGCATTGTCCCTGTCACTACAGCCGCGTGTTTCTGGTTCGATGAGCTAGTAAAGGCGATCGATAGTGATTCTCCTCCTTATGAGGAGATTATGGACAGAATCCGTGCTCTCAAATTGGCTAATTCTTTCACCCTAGACGCCACTTTGCAATTGGCTAGGTTAGCGGCGAAGAATTCTGGGTTTGCTATTGTGGCGCGTAGAGCGCTTTGGTTGAAATCTTGGTCAGCGGATGCGTCTTCCAAGAACAAACTCCTTAACATTCCTTTCAAGGGGAAAACGCTGTTTGGCCCTGACTTGAAAGAGATTATCTCTGATATCACTGGGGGTAAGGGCCACGCCCTTCCTCAGGATAGGTCTTTCAAGGCCAAAAATAAACCTAATTTTCGTCCCTTTCGTAGAAACGGACCAGCCCCAAGTGCTACGTCCTCTAAGCAAGAGGGTAATACTTCTCAAGCCAAGCCAGCCTGGAGACCAATGCAAGGCTGGAACAAGGGAAAGCAGGCCAAGAAACCTGCCACTGCTACCAAGACAGCATGAAATGTTGGCCCCCGATCCGGGACCGGATCTGGTGGGGGGCAGACTCTCTCTCTTCGCTCAGGCTTGGGCAAGAGATGTTCTGGATCCTTGGGCACTAGAAATAGTCTCCCAAGGTTATCTTCTGGAATTCAAGGGGCTTCCCCCAAGGGGGAGGTTCCACAGGTCTCAATTGTCTTCAGACCACATAAAGAGACAGGCATTCTTACATTGTGTAGAAGACCTGTTAAAAATGGGAGTGATTCATCCTGTTCCATTAGGAGAACAAGGGATGGGGTTCTACTCCAATCTGTTCATAGTTCCCAAAAAAGAGGGAACGTTCAGACCAATCTTAGATCTCAAGATCTTAAACAAGTTTCTCAAGGTTCCATCGTTCAAAATGGAAACCATTCGAACAATTCTTCCTTCCATCCAGGAAGGTCAATTCATGACCACGGTGGATTTAAAGGATGCGTATCTACATATTCCTATCCACAAGGAACATCATCGGTTCCTAAGGTTCGCATTCCTGGACAAGCATTACCAGTTCGTGGCGCTTCCTTTCGGATTAGCCACTGCTCCAAGGATTTTCACAAAGGTACTAGGGTCCCTTCTAGCGGTGCTAAGACCAAGGGGCATTGCAGTAGTACCTTACTTGGACGACATTCTGATTCAAGCATCGTCCCTTCCTCAAGCAAAGGCTCACACGGACATAGTCCTGGCCTTTCTCAGATCTCACGGATGGAAAGTGAACGTGGAAAAGAGTTCTCTATCTCCGTCGACAAGGGTTCCCTTCTTGGGAACAATAATAGACTCCTTAGAAATGAGGATTTTTCTGACAGAGGCCAGAAAAACAAAACTTCTAAACTCTTGTCAAACACTTCATTCCGTTCCTCTTCCTTCCATAGCGCAGTGCATGGAAGTAATAGGTTTGATGGTAGCAGCAATGGACATAGTTCCTTTTGCGCGCATTCATCTAAGACCATTACAACTGTGCATGCTCAGTCAGTGGAATGGGGACTATACAGACTTGTCTCCGAAGATACAAGTAAATCAGAGGACCAGAGACTCACTCCGTTGGTGGCTGTCCCTGGACAACCTGTCACAAGGGATGACCTTCCGCAGACCAGAGTGGGTCATTGTCACGACCGACGCCAGTCTGATGGGCTGGGGCGCGGTCTGGGGATCCCTGAAAGCTCAGGGTCTTTGGTCTCGGGAAGAATCTCTTCTACCGATAAATATTCTGGAACTGAGAGCGATATTCAATGCTCTCAAGGCTTGGCCTCAGCTAGCAAAGGCCAAGTTCATACGGTTTCAATCAGACAACATGACGACTGTTGCGTACATCAACCATCAGGGGGGAACAAGGAGTTCCCTGGCGATGGAAGAAGTGACCAAAATCATTCAATGGGCGGAGACTCACTCCTGCCACCTGTCTGCAATCCACATCCCAGAAGTGGAAAATTGGGAAGCGGATTTTCTGAGTCGTCAGACATTACATCCGGGGGAGTGGGAACTCCATCCGGAAATCTTTGCCCAAATTACTCAACTGTGGGGCATTCCAGACATGGATCTGATGGCCTCTCGGCAGAACTTCAAGGTTCCTTGCTACGGGTCCAGATCCAGGGATCCCAAGGCGACTCTAGTAGATGCACTAGTAGCACCTTGGACCTTCAAACTAGCTTATGTATTCCCGCCGTTTCCTCTCATCCCCAGGCTGGTAGCCAGGATCAATCAGGAGAGGGCGTCGGTGATCTTGATAGCTCCTGCGTGGCCACGCAGGACTTGGTATGCAGATCTGGTGAATATGTCATCGGCTCCACCATGGAAGCTACCTTTGAGACGAGACCTTCTTGTTCAAGGTCCGTTCGAACATCCGAATCTGGTCTCACTCCAGCTGACTGCTTGGAGATTGAACGCTTGATCTTATCAAAACGAGGGTTCTCAGATTCTGTTATTGATACTCTTGTTCAGGCCAGAAAGCCTGTAACTAGAAAAAATATATCTGTTGGTGTGAATCTAAAGGATTCCCTTGGGACAAGGTAAAGATTCCTAAGATTCTATCCTTTCTTCAAGAAGGATTGGAGAAAGGATTATCTGCAAGTTCCTTGAAGGGACAGATTTCTGCCTTGTCTGTGTTACTTCACAAAAAACTGGCAGCTGTGCCAGATGTTCAAGCCTTTGTTCAGGCTCTGGTTAGAATCAAGCCTGTTTACAAACCTTTGACTCCTCCTTGGAGTCTCAACTTAGTTCTTTCAGTTCTTCAGGGGGTTCCGTTTGAACCCTTACATTCCGTTGATATTAAGTTATTATCTTGGAAAGTTTTGTTTTTGGTTGCAATTTCTTCTGCTAGAAGAGTTTCAGAATTATCTGCTCTGCAGTGTTCTCCTCCTTATCTGGTGTTCCATGCAGATAAGGTGGTTTTACGTACTAAACCTGGTTTTCTTCCAAAAGTTGTTCTAACAAAAACATTAACCAGGAGATAGTCGTGCCTTCTTTGTGTCCGAAACCAGTTTCGAAGAAGGAACGTTTGTTGCACAATTTGGATGTTGTTCGCGCTCTAAAATTCTATTTAGATGCTACAAAGGATTTTAGACAAACATCTTCCTTGTTTGTTGTTTATTCTGGTAAAAGGAGAGGTCAAAAAGCAACTTCTACCTCTCTCTCTTTTTGGATTAAAAGCATCATCAGATTGGCTTACGAGACTGCCGGACGGCAGCCTCCTGAAAGAATCACAGCTCATTCCACTAGGGCTGTGGCTTCCACATGGGCCTTCAAGAACGAGGCTTCTGTTGATCAGATATGTAGGGCAGCGACTTGGTCTTCACTGCACACTTTTACCAAATTTTACAAGTTTGATACTTTTGCTTCTTCTGAGGCTATTTTTGGGAGAAAGGTTTTGCAAGCCGTGGTGCCTTCCATTTAGGTGACCTGATTTGCTCCCTCCCTTCATCCGTGTCCTAAAGCTTTGGTATTGGTTCCCACAAGTAAGGATGACGCCGTGGACCGGACACACCTATGTTGGAGAAAACAGAATTTATGTTTACCTGATAAATTACTTTCTCCAACGGTGTGTCCGGTCCACGGCCCGCCCTGGTTTTTTAATCAGGTCTGATAATTTATTTTCTTTAACTACAGTCACCACGGTATCATATGGTTTCTCCTATGCAAATATTCCTCCTTAACGTCGGTCAAATGACTGGGGTAGGCGGAGCCTAGGAGGGATCATGTGACCAGCTTTGCTGGTCTCTTTGCCATTTCCTGTTGGGGAAGAGAATATCCCACAAGTAAGGATGACGCCGTGGACCGGACACACCGTTGGAGAAAGTAATTTATCAGGTAAACATAAATTCTGTTTTTTATGAAGATTTCAAGTGCCAATGAATTAATTTTAGAATTGAACAATTATAGAGGTAATGATAGATTATAATTTTCTTTCATGTTAGTGACAAGAGTCCATGAGCTAGTGACGCATGGGATATACATTCCTACCAGGAGGGGGCAAAGTTTCCCAAACCTCAAAATGCCTATAAATACACCTCCCACCTCACTCATACTTCAGTTTTACAAACTTTGCCTTCTTTGTACAGTACAGTGTTTGTTTGAGGGATGTGAAGGGAGTATTGCCTGAGGATGCCATGTTTTCACCTATGGGAAATCTATTCTAAGGCTCTCTGTAAATTCGGTTGTGGGGATTCATCTGCCACCTCCCTTTACAGGTCGACATTATACTCCTCTACCATTACCTCTGCTGATATGTTTCAGTACTGGTTTGACTGTCTGCTATATGTGGATGGGTGTCTTCAAGTAAGTATATATCTTTTTTAAGACACTCTCAGCTATGTTTGCCACTTTATATTTTAAAGTTTTAATATATGTTGCATATATTAGCCATGAGTCAGGTCTATTTTTATTTCCCTTTGCAGTCTAACAGTTTCAGCATGGAAAATTATGTTTTGGGAGAAATTTAGTAATTTTTTTCTTACCTGGGGTACCAGCTAGTTGTAACTTCGGTCTGTTTTTTAAAATTTTCACGGGCAAATTAGCCTTTGCGATGATGCAAAATGCTTCTATTTATTGCGTAATTCTTGGCGCGAATATTTTTTGGCGTTAAGGTTGCATTTGTTGTGACGGGAATCATGTAATTTCTTGCGTGTTTGGTGACACTAATTTGTTTGGCACAAATAGTGTAATTTCCTGTTAACTTTGGCGCCAAAAGTTTTTTCTCTGCATTTGTGTCATCTTTTTTGGCGTCATTCTTGGCGCCAACAAATTTCTTATATTAAGTCTCTCCCTCTTTTGCTCTCTTCTTTAATTTGTTACAGAGGGCTATGATGTTTGCTTTTGTTTTGCAGTATTTTTTCATAAGTATTTTTTCCCATTCCTGAAACTGCTATTTTGAGGAAATTTGATATTTTGTTGACATTTTTTTTTTGTTACATTTTGCAAGATGTCTCAAACTGATCCTGTCTCTGATGTAACTGTAGGAACCAAGTTGCATGAAAACAAATCTACCAAAGCTAAGTGTGTATGTTGTAAATTAGCTGATCTTCCTTCTTTAGCTCAAATATGTAGCACTTGTTATGAGAAATATTTTCATGCTGATAATGTTTCTATAAGTACAAATACATCTACTGTTAAACCTTCACAGTCTAATGTACATGCTATTCCTGTAGATATAAAAGATTATATTGCTGCAGCCATAGAGAATGCTATGACTGCTATTTCGCCTTCATCAGATTTATGAGAAGTTAGGAGAGACCTTTTACGTTTATTTGAAGTTTGTATTGATCAACAGCATACTGAAGTATTTTCTGCTGATAAGGATTTCTTTGGCTCAGAGGATCCTACTTCAGACACTGAAATTGATAAATCAACCTTTCTTTCTAAGATTGAATATATTTGTTCTTTGTTAAAGGAAGTATTGCTTACTTTGGTTGTTGAGGAATCTAGTCCTCCTGATAACAGGAATAGCAAATGTTTAAATTCTGTGTTTAAGACTTCTGAGGTTACCTCTGAAGTTTTTCCTATTCCAGATGCTATCTCTAATATGATTACTAAGGAATGGTCTAAACCTGGTACTTTTTTAATCCTTCTTCTAGGTTTAAAAAAATTGTATCCTTTACCTGTGTCTAATTTAGAAGTTTGGGAGAAAGTCCCTAAGGTTGATGGTGCTATTTCTACTCTTGCCAAACATACTACTATTCCTATGGAAGATAGTACTTCTTTTATGGATCCCTTAGATAGTAAGATTGAATCTTATCTTAGGAAGGCATATTTACATACTGGCTATATTCTTAGACCTGCTATTTATATAGCTGATGTTGCTGCTGCTTCAACTTTTTGGTTGGACAGTTTAGCGCAGCAGTTATCAGATCCTGATTTGTCTAGCATTGTTCTTTTACTTCAACATGCTAATCATTTCATTTGTGATGCTATAGTTGATATTATTAAGATTAATAATAATGTTGTTAGCTATTCCAGTGATTTGCAACCTTTTTTTTGCCGTGGCACACTTTTTTACTTTAAAAAATCCTGTGGCACACCACCATCCCAATATTTTACAAAATCACACATTGTAGCCTAATACAGGATGTATACAGTATATATATATATATATATATATATATATATATATATATATATATATATATATATATATATACTGCACTGTGCTGTCATGCCATTCCTCCTACAAACTATACATGACATATTGACATTCATTCACAAACACCCCGCACTGTTGTCAGTCTGCCGCGGCACACCTGAGGATTTCTCACGGCACACTAGTGTGCCACGGCACACTGGTTGAAAAACACTGAGCTATTCTACCTAGAAGAGCTTTATGGCTTAAATAATGGAATGCTGATATGGTGTCTAAATCTAGATTGCTATCACTATCTTTTCAAGGTTATAATGTATTATATCTCCACTATCACTGGGGGTAAGGGAGTTTTTTTGCCCCAAGATAAGAAATCTAAGGGAAAATTTAAAGCTCTCAATCATTTTCGTTCCTTTCGTCAGATTAAGGAACAAAAAAAAAAAAACACTCCTTCCCCTAAGGCCTCTGGTTCCAATTGGAGACCATCCACAAATTGAAATAAATCTAAGCCTTATAAGAAGCCAAATACAGACCCTAAAACTGCATGAAGCCGCGGCCCTCAAACCAGTTAATCTAGTGGGGGCAGATTGAAATTGTTTCAAGACATTTTGGCAGATTCTGCCCAAAATCAGTGGATTCAGGATATTGTTTCTGAGGGGTATCAAATAATTTTCAGAATAAGACCTCACATTGGAAGATTCTTTCTTTCCCATGTTCCAACAAATCATGTGAAGGCTCAGGCTTTTCTGAAGTGTGTTTCAGATCTAGAGCTTTCAGGGGTGATTGTTCCATTTCCTCTACAGGAACAGGGTTTGGGTTTTTATTCAAATCTGTTCATTGTCCCAAAGAACGAAGATTTATTCTCACCAATTCTGGATCTGAAAACTTCTTTTGTAAGAGTCCCAACTTTCAAGATGGTGACTATAAGGACTATTCTGCCTTTTGTTCAGCAAGGTCATTTCATGTCCACAATAGACTTACAGGACGCTTATCTTCACATTCCGATTCATCAAGACCATTATAGGTTTCTGAGATTCTCCTTTCAAGACAAGCATTAACAAATTGTTGCTCTTCTGTTTTGGCTTAGCGACAGCTCTGAGAATCTTTTCAAAAGTTCTCGTTGCCCTTCTATCTGTAATCAGAGAGCAGGGTATTGTTGTGTTTCCTTTATTTGGACGATATCTTGGTACTAGCTCAATCTTTTCATTTAGCAGAATCTCACACAAAACAACTTGTGTGGTTTCTTCAAAGACATGGTTGGAGGATCAATTTACAAAAGAGTTTCTTGATTCCTCAGACAAAGGTCACCTTTTTAGTTTTCCAGGTAGATTCAGTGTCCATGACTCTTTCTTTGACAGACAAGAGACAAATGAAGTTAGTGTTAGCTTGTCTAAACCTTCAGTCTCTATCATTTCCTTTAGTGGCTATGTGCATGGAAGTTTTAGGTCTCATGACTGCAGCATCGGACGCGATCCCCTTTGCTCGTTTTCATATGAGACCTCTACAGCTTTGCATGTTGCACCAATGGAGCAGGGATTATACTCAGATATCACAGTTGATATACTTAAATACCAACATTCAACACTCTCTGACTTAGTGGTTAAACCATCACCTTATTGTTCAAGGGGCCTCCTTTGTTCATCCTTCCTGGACTGTGATCACAACAGATGGAAGTCTTTCGAGGTGGGGAGCTGTCTGGGGTCTTTGACAGCACAAGGGGTTTGGGAACCTCAGGTGGCGAGGTTACCAATCAATATTTTAGAACTCTGTGCTTTTTACAGAGCTCTTCAGGCTTGGCCTCTATTGAAGAGAGAACTTTATATTCAATTTTAGACAGACAATGTCACTACAGTGGCATATATCAATCATCAAGGGGGGACTTGCAGTCCTTCAGCAATGAAAGAAGTGTCACTGATACTTTCTTGGACGGAATCCAACTCTTGTCAAATTTCGTCAGATTTTACATCCGGGAGAGTGGTCTCTCCATCCAGATGTTTTTTTCAATTGGTACAGATGTGGGGTCCTCCAGAAATAGATCTTATGGCCTCACGTCTGAACAAGAAGCTTCCAAGATACCTTTCCAGGTCCAAGGATCTTCAGGCGGAGATGGTGGATGGTCTAGCAGTTCCTTGGTTTTACAAACCGGCTTACATTTTTCCGCCTCTTGTTCTTTTTTCCAAGGGTGATCTCCAAGATCATAATGGAACGATCTTATGTGTTTCTGATAGCACCAGCTTGGCCATTCAGGTTTTGGTATGTGGTCCTTGTCAGGATGTCCAGTTGCCAGCCTTGGCCACTTCCTTTTAGGCCAGACCCTGTCTCAGGGGCTGTTTTTCCATCAGGATCTCAAATCTCTAAATTTGATGGCATGGAAATTGAACGCTTAGTGCTTAGTCATAGAGGTTTCTCTGACTCAGTGATTAGCACTATAATACAGGCTCGTAAGTCTGTTTGAAGGAAATTTATTATTGGGTTTGGACAACCTATATTTCATGGTGTTCAACTCATGATTATTCTTGGCATTTTTTTAGAATTCCTAGGATTTTACAATTTCTTCAGGATGGCTTGGATAAGGGTTTGTCTGCAAATACTTTAAAGGGAAAAGTTTCTGCTCTTTCTGTTTTATTTCATAGAAAGATTGCTAAACTTCCTGACATTCACTGTTTTGTTCGGGTTTTGATTTGTATCAAACCTGTTATTAAATCAATTTCTCTTCCTTGGAGTCTTAATTTGGTTTTGAAACTGTACAGGCTTCTCCTTTTGAGCCTATGCATTCTCTGGACATTAAATTACTTTCTTGGAAAGTATTATTTATTTTGCCTATCTCTTCTGCTAGAAGAGTTTCTGAATTGTCTGCTCTCTCTTGTGAGTCTCCTTATCTGATTTTTCATCAAGATAAAGCTGTTTTGCGGACTTCATTTACATTTTTGCCTAAAGTTGTGAATTCTAACAACATCAATAGGGAAATTGTTGTTCCTTCTTTGTGTCCTAATCCTAAAAATACTCTTGAAAGGTCTTTACATTCTTCGGATGTGGTAAGAGCTTTGAAATATTATGTTGAGGCTGCTAAATATTTAAGAAAGTCTTTTAGTCTGTTTGTTATTTTTTTCTGGTTCTAGGAAAGGTCAGAAAGCTTCTGCTATTTCTCTGGCTTCTTGGTTGTGACTTTTGATTCACAAAGCTTATTTGGAGACGGGGCAGTCTCCGCCTCAGAGAATTACAGCTCATTCTAATAGATCAGTTGCCACTTCTTGGGCTCTTAAGAATGAAGCTCCAGTTAATCAAATTTGCTTCTTCGGAAGCAGCCTTTGGTAGAAAGGTTCTTTAGGCAGTTGTCTCAGTTTGACTCTAATGCTTTTGATTTGAGTTTTTCTGAAATTTTTAAGAAAACTTAATTATTTTTTTGGATTTAATTTCTCAGCGGAAATAGCTGTTTTTATTTTATCCCTCCCTCTCTAGTGACTTGTGGACTTCCACATCTTGAGTATTATATCCCATACGTCACTAGCTCATGGACTTTTGCCTCTTACATGAAAGAAAACATAATTTATGTAAGAACTTACCTGATAAATTTAATTTCTTTCATAATGGCAAGAGTCCATGAGACCCACCCTATTTTTTGTGGTTATGATTTTTTTGTATAAAGCACATTATTTTTTCCAGTTCCTCTTTTTGTATGCTTTTTACTCCTTTTTTTTTACATCTCACTTCTTGGCTAAACGTTAAACTGAAGTATGAGTGAGGTGGGAGGTGTATTTATAGGCATTTTAAGGTTTGGGAAATTTTGCCCCCTCCTGGTAGAAATGTATTTTCCATACGTCACTTGCTCATTGACTCTTGCCTCTATGAAAGAAATGAATTTATCAGGTAAGTTCTTACATACATTATGTTATTTATAATTCACCCACCTCTATCTTACAGGTACACCTAACATGTAATATAACAATCTTCTTGAGAGACCCCCAAGGTAATAGCCTAAAAGTAGCAATTTATAGGCTATTATGACTTTTAGAACTGGGATTCAAGCCCTAACTAATTTAATACCATAGAGGATTTTCAATATTAGATCCAAGAACTCTTACTTTTGTATTAGTATAATACAACAGAATAAGCTTCTTGAAATTATTATCTAATAGTGCAAAGAAAAGCAAGATTTTTTTTTCTAGACATACACCAAGCCAATAGGCTTCCACACTATTACAATAAATGTTGTATAATAAAACAATATAGCTCCTAATGCAAATTCAATAATAAATCTCGCTGTCAATAATAAGCTTTGTGACTTCCAGTTATGTATGGCTACTCAATCGGTTATGAAATAACTTTTCCTGTGTCCCATGCAATAATCTGTGCCATATGTGGGTCTGTGTTTCCCTTTAATTAACCTTATGATTTTGAAGTTATGTCCAGAATTTTAGTCCCAAGGACACACACATTTTAGGTGAAGATGGTAGTATAAAATATCCCTGGTTCTATAGAGAAAGCATCCTCCTAGTTTCCAGAAGGGCATGCATGTTACTAAGTCAGGAAAAAAACATGTTTCAGCTGATTATTAGAGTAGTTTCAATAAGGAGAGAGAGGAGGGAAAACTTCACTGAGTGTTATACAAGGCCCCTTTATTTCACTTAGGTATTTAAGACCTTGCCACTTAAGCCTTTATTAACTCCTTTATTAGCAGTACAGGATTATTCATCACCCGTCTTCTCAATCTATGCAAAGTATTTAAAATAAATAGCTTGTACAATAGCCCTGTCTTCATCCTCCCCAGGTGTCTTCACTGGCTCCTACCTTTTGCTTATAATCTGATGAGTAAAGTCCGAATGTTCAGAAGAAGCGTTGTACTCACAGTTACTGTCCCTGGTAGTGACCCAGACTAGCTACCATGCGAGGGGCTTCCCAGGGTCTGCCTGGAGAGGAGGGCGTAAGATCTTGCTCTGGTCACCTCATATCACTCAGACTTACTCCATGATAGCCACCCTCTGTAATTCCTTATGAAGATGCGTCTATATAGGATGTTCAAGAGCAGGCTCCAGAATACACATGAAGCAGGGCCACTTATTCCCCTGTGTCTGCTTGACTGATGGCAGCGTCTTGGTGCAGGTAATTCAGCACCAATGTATTGATGCTCTCGGTTCCCGTGTAGGGAGAGGGTTACCTCTCAATCCGGCTGCTGGAGATGCCCAGGTGACTCAAACCCAAACGCCAAGGGCTAGAGGAGGCACAACAGGAAGAAACGCTGATGCGCACACAGCTCACGCGCGTTCGTACCGCCCACCGGAACAGTTTTCCACAACTTCTTATTGGTAAATGCATAATCACGTGATTATTTAAATCAGCCAATCTGATTGAAATATACATTTTCCACTATCACTAATGAATCAAATTGCTCTATACTTGAGTCTTTGATCACTCATCAGAACTTGTAAGTGCCATTTATTACATTGTGTATTATACTTTGAAAGTATGTATATGTGAAATTAGTATTAAAGATAAACATTAGGCCACACAGTGTAATTATTTTTGACAATGATTTTATAAATCAAATTCAATATAATCTTAAGCTAATAGCTCAAAGGGATAGTCTGCCTAACATTAAACTGTCATGAATCAGATACAGCAGAAATTAATATCACCTCTTTACTGTCATGCTATTTTCAGTGATTTTCTTCCTTCTCTTGAATTTCATTTTCATTAAGAAATGTCATCTTAAATGCCAGCCCATTTTGTAACACCTGTGTAGGGGTGGTGTTTAAAACTAGACTGCAATCAGAAAGGTTACACAGGTGCAGAGAGAAAACTGTCCCAGCTCTTAAAATATCCATTGATTGCAAATAAATACATAGGATACTCTGATTACATATTATATTCACAATTATTCTTGCTCAGAATAATAATATATTTACACTATATACATATAGTGGTATTAATAAACACAGAGATATGAAAGGCAACATTGTTTAGAACAAAAAAAGGAATTTAGGGATATGTAAATATGTTTGCAAAACACACACACACACACATATATATATATATATATATATATATATATATATATATATATATATATATATATATAAAGTATGTGCAAAGATATATGAACAAATTCTAGCATTAATAATCATTTAAAAAAAGAAAAAAACATGATGGGCATATTATGATTTATAGAAATGCAAACTGTGCTTCTTCATGGACAGTAATTAAATGGTATAAATAAAGTTGGAAAAAATTGAATATCCGCAACATTGATTACTCTTATTTATCAATAGTCCGATGCTCATCGCACCGTTCTTGACGCTCGTGTTTTTGACAGACTTTTTAATAAATAAGGCCGTCATATGTAGATGTCTGGTGAGAGTAATGACTGGTGAATGCGCCGAGATTGACGCTTTGATTAATCAGCCCCAAAGTCTCAAATCATTGCAATTCCTGTACCCTAAAAACAAGCAAATCATGGAATACAATTCAAATACTAAGAAAATACTGATGATGAAATTTTTCAATAAAAGAAAAATATGATTTTCTGTCTCTAGGGGCACTGCAGGAATAAAGGTTTCAGTTTATTTTGCTTGTGGGCTCCATCTTGTTGGTATAGTTGATTAAGTTGTTTCTGTTGTTAGGCATTAATTGAAAGGAAAGAGTTTAAATTCTTCTGAAAACTGATCCATATTTTATCTGCATTATTAAAATGATGAATTGATTCCTACTAATGTTCTGCTTTGATGCAACCCCTCCCCATCATAGCAGGGCCAATCATTCTCAGTGGTCAAACATAGGTTGCTTGACCATTTTTAATTTTCCTTGAGATATTGCCTCTATGTGCTGATATTATAAAACCACCAGTTTACTTGGTTTAACTACAACAGCCACCTTTGTGTCATGGTACACAACAAATTTTGGTTATACAGATGTTTCTTTTGCATGATGTACCGAGTCCACGGATTCATCCTAACTTGTGGGATATTGTCCTTCCTGACAGGAAGTAGCAAAGAGAGCACCACAGCAGAGCTGTCTATATAGCTCCCCGCTTAACTCCACCCCCAGTCATTCTCTTTGCTGGCTCTAAGCAGGAAGAGTAAAGAGAAGAGGTGTTAAACTGTTAGTTTTATTTTATCTACAATCAAGTGTTTGTTATTTTTAAATGGTACCGGTGTTGTACTATTTACTCTCAGGCAGGACATAGATGATGATTTCTGGAGGATGATGATCTTAGCATTTGTAACTAAGGTCCACTGCTGTTCCCACAGAAGCTGAGGAGTACAGGAAAACTTCAGTGTGAGGAACGGTTTCTTGCTATACAGCAATGAGGTATGTTCAGTCATATTTTCTGCAGAGACTGTGTTAACTCAGAGAGGCTGACAGTATCCCCTTTAGGGGAAGGGTAAGCAGTAATCCTAGTGTTATCAGAGGTTTTTACTAGCTTGCATAAAGGGTTAATTTTTTGTGGGCACTCAGTTTGTTATGTGAATTTGGGAAGTTTTTGTGTCTGGGAGTAACGTTTTCTGTTTTATAGGACATTTGCTTGAGGGTTCTTTGGGGTTGTTTATAACCCACATGGCTTTCAGGCAGGGTTTGTTAGTTTTGTGTAGGCCCCAGCAACATCGAGTGAGGTGGGCGGGGCCTGCATTTATAAGCAGCAAGCAACTTCTCCTGAGGTCCTGATAGTCTTCTGAGGGACTAATTGAAGCTTTAAACCCCATATTATTGCTTCCTAAGGGCAGGTAGGGCCACAGCAGAGCTGTGGCAAGGTGCTTTAGGGCAGTGATTTGCAACATTTTTTTTTGCCGTGGCACACCACCATCCCAAAATTTTACAAAATTACACATTGTAGCCTAATACAGGATATATATACAGTATATATATATATATATATATATATATATATATATATATACACACACTGTACTGTGCTGTCATGCCATGCCTCCTACAAACTATACATGACATATTGACATTCATTCACAAACAATCATAATGATTGTCTGTGAATGTATGTCAATGTCATGGTTGTAAATGATGCCTGATGAGCCTGTCACATACCTACCAATATTTCAAAATTTGAAAGAGGGACACCCCCGCACTGTTGTCAGTCTGCCGCGGCACACCTGAGGATCTCTCACGGCACACTAGTGTGCCACGGCACACTGGTTGAAAAACACTGCTTAAGGGGTTTTTAACCGGTTTTAGACATATTTTAATCCGTTTTTTTCATTTGGGGGTTTATTGCTTATTAACTTGTGGTGCAATCCTTCTAAAGCTTAGTGGGTACACTGTTAAAATTTCAGAAAAATTGAAGCAATTTTAACCTGTTTTGCAGTTTGTGTATGCCTTTTTTTCTCTTAAAGGCACAGTACCGTTTTTGCAAATTGTGTTTTTTTCATTAAATAAAGTGTTTTCCAAGCTTGCTTGCTTTATTACTAGTCTGTTAAACATTAGGGGTTTCAGTTTTTTAATTGCTCTCCAAAGTTGAATTATGAAGTTATATATTTTAGTATAAGTTGATTAAGTTAAAACCCATATGTCTATGGTATAAAAGGTATTAAGGTGACTTACGGTCAGCTGCAGGCACAGTTTGTGCAGTTAACTTAACCAATTCAGTGTTGGCTTACAAAAAAGCAGCATAGAAAAATATAATTATAGATTTGAGAAAAATCAAATATAAAATATATTCCTTTGCAAAACCGCTATAAGCAAAGATTGTGGAAGTGACTTAAAAGCTGCAGCAGACAGTGATAAGAAAACTGAAAGCTATAACAGTAACATTATAAGAGTCAAGAGGATTAACTTCCTGCAACTATACAGATCTTTAGTAAATATACAGCAAAACATATTAAGTTCCTAACGGTGATAAAATTATACTGGAAATAATATTTACAAAGAAACACTTTGTTTCGTTTTCAAGGTGCAAATGCAACAATATATGTACTCAGTCAGACAACATACCAAGCTACTCAATACTTACTGAAATCATACAAACATTTCAGCATACTAGATCTAAATACAAGGCTAGAATTTAATAAGCCTATAAAGGATCTATTACAACTTAAATAGAAATGTAAGCATTACTAAAAGGGAATGATATCGAGTACCACAGCATTTAAAACAACAGTATAATTAAAGCTGTATACTTAATTTAACAAACATTATACTATTGTTAGTTGCTGCAAATTTAAAGGGACACTGTACCCAAAAATTTTCTTTCATGATTCAGATAGAGCATGCAATTTTAAGCAACTTTCTAATTTACTCCTATTATCAAATCTTCTTTATTCTCTTGGTATCTTTATTTGAAGTGCAAGAATGTAAGTTTAGATGCCGGCCCATTTTTGGTGAACAACCTAGGTTGTCCTTGCTGAAAAATTCATCCACCAATCAAAAACTGCTGTCCAGAGTGCTGAACCAAGAAAAAATCTTAGATGCCTTCTTTTTCATATAAAGATAGCAAGAGAACAAAGAAAAATTGATAATAGGAGTAAATTAGAAAGTTGCTTAAAATTGCATGCTCTATCTGAATCACAAAAGATTTTTTTTGGGTACAGTGTCCCTTTAAGAATTTCCTCTTTATCAGCTTAAGACTGTTCAAACACCCAGGTAAAAACCACAGGTTATAGTAACATTTAAATGAATACGAGTACAACAGCTTCCAAAATAACAGTATAATTAAAGCTGTATACTTAAGTTGACAAACATTATAATAGTGTTTGCTGCTGCAAATTTAAGAACTTCCTCTCTATCAGTTTGTGACTTTGAATACACTAAGTCACATCAAGCAATAAAACCACAGGTTACGATAACATTTTAGTAACCAAGTGTGCACAAACATCATACTAAAAGTACAATTGAAATTAAGTCTATCAAAATGCATTATTAACAAAAAGTAGCCACACAATAGATACTTCTAATCTTTAGTCACCTTCCAACTGATACTAATACCATAGATATAAGTACTCCATAGGAATTTTAAATTCCTTTTCTAAGCCTATAATCAAAATACAATATTTTCTAAAACAAGCCATGAATAAGGCTATAATAACTTAGAAAAATAATTAACAGGTTATTAGGCTGTGGATATTACTGTTAACAATTCCTACCACTTTAATCAACTGCAGATTTAAACTTAAAACATATGGCAACTGAAGGAGATGTGTTTTTAAATTCCAAGTGAGGACAGCAAAATACTATATATAAACAGCTGTCTTTTTTATTAATCTAAATAAAAGTTATATTTTAGCACCAATTTATTCATTTTTTTTTACATTAAAAATACTGTATTACAGTGTATAAAAGCATAACCCTTTCCAACATAATTCACACACTAGTGACATGTTATTCAAGTATTAGTCTGTTAAACATGTCTGACACTGAGGAAACTCATTGTTCAATTTGTTTAGAAGCCATTGTGGAACCCCCTCTTAGAATGTGTCCCACTTGTACTGATATGTCTATAAATTGCAAACAGCATATTTTGACTTATAAAAGTTTGGCATTAGATGATTCTCAGACAGAAGGAAATCAGGTTTTGCCATCTAGTTCTCCCCAAGTGTCATAACCAGTAACGCCCGCACAAGCGAAGCCAAGTACTTCTAGTGCGTCTAATTCTTTCACCTTGCAAGATATGGCTTCAGTTATGAATACTACCCTCACAGAGGTTTTATCTAAGCTGCCTGGGTTGCAAGGGAAGCGCAGTAGCTCTGGGTTAAGAACAAATGCTGAGCCTTCTGACGCTTTAGTAGCCGTATCCGATATTCCCTCACAATGTTCTGAAGTAGGGATGAGGGATTTGCTGTCTGAGGGAGAGATTTCTGATTCAGGAAAGATGTTCTCTCAGACAGATTCAGATATGACGGCATTTAAAATTAAGCTAGAGCACCTCCGCTTATTGCTAAGGGAGGTTTTAGCTACCCTGGATGATTGTGACCCTATTTTAGTTCCAGAGAAATTGTGTAAAATGGACAAATATTTAGAGGTTCCTGTTTACACTGATGTGTTTCCGGTCCCTAAGAGGATTTCGGACATTGTTACTAAGGAGTGGGATAAACCAGGTATTCCGTTCTCTCCCCCTCCTGTTTTTAAGAAAATGTTTCCCATTTCTGACACCATAAAGGACTCATGGCAGACGGTCCCTAAGGTGGAGGGAGCTATTTCTACCCTGGCTAAGCGTACAACTATACCTATTGAAGACAGTTGTGCTTTCATTGATCCTATGGATAAAAAATTAGAGGGTTTACTAAAGAAAATTTTTGTTCATCAAGGTTTTCTTCTTCAACCTATAGCATGCATTGTTCCTGTAACCACTGCAGCTGCCTTTTCGTTTGAGGATCTAGAAGAGGCTCTTTAGATGGAGACCACACTAGATGATATTTTGGACAGAATTAAGGCTCTTAAAGGGCCACTAAACCAAAAATCTTTCTTTCATGATTCAGATAGAGAATAGAAATTTAAACAACATTACAATTTACTTCCATTATTTATTTTGCTTCATTTTTTAAATATCCTTATTTGAAGAAAAAGCAATGCACATGGTGAGCCAATCACATGATGCTTCTATGTGCAGCAACCAATCAGCAGCTAATGAGCATATCTAGATATGCTTTTCATCAAAGAATATCAAGAGAATAAAACAAATTAGATAATATAAGTAAATTAGAAAGATGTTTAACATTGCATTCTCTTTCTAAATCATAAAAGAAAAAATGTGGGTGGCATGTCCCTTTAAGTTGGCTAATTCTTTTATTACAGACGCCGCTTTTCATCTTGCTAAATTAGCGGCTAAGAATTCAGGTTTTGCCATTTTAGCGCGTAGAGCGTTATGGCTTAAGTCCTGGTCAGCTGATGTGTCATCTAAATCTAAGCTTTTGTCCATCCCTTTCAAAAATAAGACCCTATTCGGGCCTGCATTGAAAGAGATCATTTCAGACATTACTGGAGGGAAGGGTCATACCCTCCCTCAGGATAAGTCAAATAAGAACCAAACAAAATAATTTTCGTTCCTTTTGAAACTTCAAGAGTGGTCCCTCTAGCTCTTCCCCTGCTGCAAAGCAAGAGGGGAACTTTGCTCAATCCAAGCCAACCTGGAGACCTAATCAGGCTTGGAACAAGGGTAAACAGGCCAAAAAGCCTGCTGCTGCCACTTAGTCAGCATGAAGGGGTAGCCCCTGATCCGGGACCGGATCTAGTAGGGGGCAAACTCTCTCTCTTTGCTCAAGCCTGGGCAAGAGACGTTCAGGATTCCTGGGCAGTAGAAATTTTAACCCAGGGATACCTTCTATATTTCAAGGATTCCCCTCCAAGGGGGAGGTTCCATCTTTCTCAATTGTCTGTAAACCCGACAAAAAGAGAGGCGTTCTTACGCTGTGTAGAAGACCTTTTTACCATGGGAGTGATCTGCCCAGTTCCAAAAGCAGAACAGGGGCAGGGGTTCTACTCCAATCTGTTTATAGTTCCCAAAAAGGAGGGAACCTTCAGACCAATTCTGGATCTCAAGATCCTAAACCAATTCCTAAGAGTTCCATCTTTCAAGATGGAGACCATTCGGACTATCTTACCATTGATCCAGGAGGGTCAATATATGACCACCTTGGATTTAAAGGATGCGTATCTGCACATTCCTATCCACAAAGATCATCACCAGTCCCTCAGGTTCGCCTTTCTGGACAAGCATTATCAGTTTGTAGCTCTTCTGTTCGGATTGGCCACGGTGCAGCGAATCTTCACGAAGGTGCTAGGGTCCCTTCTGGCGGTTCTATGGCCACGGGGCATAGCAGTGGCGCCTTATCTAGACGACATTCTAATTCAAGCGTCGTCCTTTCAACTAGCCAAGTCTCACATGGACTTAGTGTTGGCCTTTCTAAGGTCTCACTGGTGGAAAGTGAACGTAAAAAGAGTTCTCTTTCTCCCCTCACAGAGTTTAATTTCTAGGGACTCTGATAGACTCGGTGGACATGAAAATATTTCTGATGGAGGTCAGGAAATCAAAGATTTTGTCCACCTGCCGAGCTCTTCATTCCATTCCTCGGCCGTCAGTGGCTCAGTGTATGGAGGTAATCGGACTAATGGTAGCGGTAATGGACATAGTTCCATTTGCTCGCTTGCATCTCAGACCATTGCAACTATGCATGCTCAATCAGTGGAATGGGGATTATGTGGATTTATCTCCTCAGATAAATCTGGATCAAGAGACCAGAGATTCTCTTCTTTGGTGGTTGTCACAGGATCATCTGTCCCAGGGAATGTGTTTCCGCAGGCCAGAATGGGTTATAGTGATGACAGACGCCAGTCTTCTGGGCTGGGGTGCAGTCTGGAATTCCCTGAAAGCTCAGGGTTTGTGTACTCGGGAGGAGGCTCTCCTACTGATAAATATTCTGGAATTAAGAGCGATTATTCAATGCTCTCCAGGCATGGCCTCAGCGGGCTTCGGCCAGATTAATCAGGTTTCAATCGGACAACATCACGACTGTGGCTTATTTCAATCATCAGGGCGGATCAAAGAGTTCCTTAGCGATGATAGAGGTCTCAAGGATAATCCAATGGGCAGATGCTTACTCTTGCCATCCGTCAGCAATCTATATCCCAGGTGTAGAGAACTGGGAGGCAGATTTTCTAAGTCGTCAGACTTTTCATCCGGGGGAGTGGGAACGCCATCCGGAGGTGTTTGCTCAGCTGGTTCCGCTATGGGGCACACCAGAGTTGGATCTGATGGCGTCTCGCCCGAACGCCAAACTTCCTCGTTACGGCTCCAGGTCAAGGGATCCTCAGGCTGTACTCATAGATGCTCTAGCAGTACCCTAGTCGTTCAACCTCGCTTATGTGTTTCCACCTTTCCCTCTCCTTCCACGTCTGATTGCCAGAATCAAACAGGAGAGAGCATCGGTAATTTTGATAGCACCTGCGTGTCCACGCAGGACTTGGTATGCAGACCTGGTGGACATGTCATCCCTTCCACCATGGTCTCTGCTATTGAGACAGGACCTTCTTATTCAAGGTCCATTCAAGCATCCAAATCTAATTTCTCTGCAACTGACTGCTTGGAGATTGAACGCTTGATTCTATCAAAGCGGGGTTTCTCTGAGTCAGTCATAAATACCTTGATTCAGGCTCGAAAGCCTGTTACCAGGAACATTTATCATAAGATATGGCGTAAATATCTTTTTTGGTGCGAATCCAAAGGCTTCTCCTGGAGTAAAATCAGGATTCCTAGGATTTTGTCTTTTCTCCAAGAGGGATTGGAGAAAGGATTATCAGCTAGTTCCCTAAAGGGACAGATATCTGCTCTGTCTATTTTGTTGCACAAGCGTCTGGCAGATGTTTCAGACGTTTCGGGCTTTTTGTCAGGCTTTAGTTAGAATTAAGCCTGTGTTTAAACCTATTGCTCCGCCATGGAGTCTAAATTTAGTTCTTAGAGTTCTTCAGGGGGTTCCATTTGAACCCATACTTTCAATAGATATTAAGCTTTTATCTTGGAATGTTTTGTTTCTAGTTGCTATCTCTTCAGCTCAAAGAGTTTCTGAACTATCTCCATTACAATGTGACTCTCCTTATCTTGTGTTCCATGCTGATAAGGTGGTTTTGCGTACTAAGCCTGGGTTCCTACCTAAGGTTGTTACTAACAGGAATATCAATCAAGAAATTGTTGTTCCTTCTCTGTGTCCTAATCCTTCTTGTAAGAAGGAATGTCTGTTGCACAACTTGGACGTGGTTCGTGCTTTGAAATTTTATTTGCAGGCAAACAAAGATTTTCGTCAAACATCTTTGTTTGTTGTCTATTCTGGAAAGCGTAGGGGTCAAAAGGCTACGGCAACTTCTCTTTCCTTTTTGGCTGAAAAGCATCTTCCGTTTGGCTTATGAGACTGCTGGACAGCAGCCTCCTTAAAGGATTACAGCTCATTCTACTAGAGCGGTAGCTTCCACATGGGCTTTTAAAAATGATGCTTCTGTTGAACAGATTTGTAAGGCTGCTGGTCGTCGCTTCATACCTTTTCAAATTTTTATAAATTTGATACTTTTGCTTCTAAGGAGGCTATTTTTGGGAGAAAGGTTTTGCAAGCAGTGGTGCCTTCAGTTTAGGTTCCTGTCTTGTCCCTCCCTTTATCCGTGTCCTAAAGCTTTGGTATTGGTATCCCACAAGTTAGGATGAATCCGTGGACTCGGTACATCATGCAAGAGAAAACAAAATGTATGCTTACCTGATAAATTTCTTTCTTTTGCGATGTACCGAGTCCACGGCCCGCCCTGTCTATTCAAGACAGATAGTATTTTTTTTTAATGTAAACTTCAGTCACCTCTGCACCTTCTAGTTTCTCCTTTTCTTCCTTGGCCTTCGGTTGAATGACTGGGGGGTGGAGTTAAGGGGGGAGCTATATAGACAGCTCTGCTGTGGTGCTCTCTTTGCTACTTCCTGTCAGGAAGGACAATATTCCACAAGTTAGGATGAATCCGTGGACTCGATACATCGCAAATGAAAGAAATTTATCAGTTAAGCATAAATTTTGTTTTACGGAAACCTTGGTATTTCAGCTCATGGTGGTCCTAGCTCCTTGGAGCAAAAACTGATCTCTAGATCACATTACAAGGTACATGTATTGTACATATATAAACATTTTGCACATTCTTGATCCTTAGACGTAGATCTTAAGTCCTAATGTGATAATGAAAATCTCAGAAAGTTTCACTTTTAGGGTCATTTTAAAATGGGAAGGGTTCAGTCTCAGTCATAAATGTTTTTTTTTTAAACGAAACAAGCTTTATTAATGAGACGGGTTTTAGCATTACACGTATAGGAAAATTACATCAACATAAATATCTGCATATACTTTTACATGTAAGTGATTCTTTATGACACGCTCTATACAATATAAGTCTAGAATATATAATATTTTAAGTCCTGTTGTCATCCGAGAGTGAGTAGTTAGTTGAATCAAGTCTATTAACTTTGAGCTTGTAACCACATTTTAGTGTTTCTTATGTGTTGTTATAGAACAGATCTTTTTTGTAGTATGAGACCTTGATAGAGTACATCAGGTATTCATCTTAATAACACAATACAGATCTTCAGCTTACTTACTACATACAGCAAGAGTAACTGGTTACCTGATGTGGTCATCCTTGCGGGTGGGCGAGAGAGAAGAGAGGAGGAGGAAAGAGCTAAGAGGGAGGAAGAAATAAGAAAGAGTGAAAAAAAAATTGAAGTGTGGGAATGGGAAGGGGGCGGGAGAGAGTGTGTGTGTGTGATCCCTGTTATACAATCCCTATCCCTCCTAAGTCAATAGCATCATTTCATGTGTGCCTAATTTGCCAGTTTTGAGATAGTGATGTCTCTCGAGTCTGAGCAATTCTACTACCCTGTCTCTCCATTCCTGCAAGCTTGGGATATGCTGCTTTTTCCAGTATGATGGTATTAATCCTTTTGCTCCATTCAGCATTAGCAGAAAGAACAGGTACCTGTCTTCTCCGATGACCTTGGGCAGCTCATGATAAATAAGATAACTTGGCCTGGGAGGGATAATAATCTTGAGAATCCTACTTATTTCTCTGAGTCTCCTCCCAGAAAGGGCGTATGTGTGGGCATGCCCACCAAATGTGTAGGAGGGTACCCTCCTCTCCGCATCCCCTCCAGCACTCACCACTTGTGTTAGGATACATTTTTCTAAGTCGTTGGGGAGTCAAATACCATCTGCTTAAAAATTTGTAGTGCATCTCTTGTATTCTAGCGGATATAGATGCTCTTTTAGCTTTTTCAAAGATCTTAAGCCAATCCTCAAATTCTATGTTCTGTCCCAGGTCAGCCCGCCAGACTTGTGCATATGTCGGAAGGGTGAATTCTCCCTTTGTCAATAAGAGTATGTAAAGTTGCAATTAAGTGTGATGGGGCCTGAGACATTGTACACAAGACCTCAAAGATTGCTTTATGTCTGGTTAATGAAGATTTTTCTTTATGGGAATTAAAGTAGTGTGTAATTTGCGCCATTCTGAACCATGATGTGAAGATATTTTTGTCCCACTCAGCTAACTCCTCTTGTGTTTTTATTTTACCTTGTTGGTGTATGTATATCGAGGAATCTGCAAGAGGGTATGATCTGCCAGGGATATGTGGTCTGAATTCTATACCTAGGTCAGGGTTTTCTTTGATAGGTGTGACCGGCTAATGATTTCATTTTGTATGCGTTTATAATTTAGTTCTACCAGTTCACCAAATTCAGGTATATCGTGATACCAAGATATTGTATGTATTTGTGGGTTGGCTCTAATTTTACACGCTTGTACCGCAATAGTAAGAGCAAATAGAAGTGGCGAGAGGGGGCATCCCTGCCTTGTACCATTTTTAATTTGGAATGTTTTGGATAGGGTGCCATTTACCCCCACCTTCGCATTTGGCGTAGAGTATAGTGACTTTGCATTCTTAATGAACCTAGGCCCGAAGCTGAATTTGCTCATAGTATGTTGCATGAAGGACCAATTAACCCGGTCAAATGCTTTTTCAGCATCTGTTGAAATGAGTGCAAGCGGGACCTTGTTGATTTGGGCGTGGGTTATCAGTTGTAAAACTTTGAGGGTGTTATCTCTTGCCTCCCGGGCAGGAATAAAACCCACTTGATCTGTTGAGACCAATTGGGGAAGATATTTGTTAAGGCAGTTGGCTAGTGCTTTGGCCAATATTTTAACGTCTGAATTTAATAGGGAAATTGGCCGGTAACTTTCCGGCCTATTCGGTGGCTTGTCAGGCTTGGGAATTACTGTTATCTGGGCTTCCTGCATAGAGCTCGGCAGGGAGGGAGAGGTCGACAGCAAGTTGAGAATATTCAGTAACTCAAGGGCCAGAATGTCTACGAATAATTTATAGTACCTAGCTCCAAAGCCGTCCGGCCCTTGGGTTTTGCCTATTGGGAAATCTTTAATGGCTTTTTTAATTTCCTCTAGCGTGAAGGGGGTCTCCAGCAAATCAGCATATTGCTTAGATAGTCTAGGCAACATTAGATAGATACGTCGAAATACCCTGGTCCCCATTTTCTTTGTGGTGGTGCTTTATATCATATAGGGATTCATAATAAGTGCTAAAAATGTCTGCTACAGATTTCCCGTCAGCACTGATGATACCCGCTTGGTCCGTCATTTGATGAACGTAAGATTTTAGTTTTTTACACGAGATAGCCCTGGCCAGTAGTTTCCCTGCTTTGTCTCCTTGCTCAGAAAATTGCTGCCTAAGAATAAAACCTTTCTTTTGATGTTCCTCCTGCAAAAAGTGCAAAAGTTCAGTTCTAGCCAGGGTTAAGGATGCCTGGAGAGCCTCATCCGCCGGATGCATCTTGTGGGTGTGATCAGCGTTCGTGACCCGAGACAGGAGTGTCTGATAGCGATCTTTATTTTGTCTGACAAATTTAGCCTTCTGTTTGATAAGAATGCCTCTGATGGTACACTTATGTGCCTCCCAAATAGTGGTATTTTTAATGCTTATATCAGCGTTGAGTTGGAAATTTTCTACCAACGTCTCTTGAATTTCTGTTTTGAATAACTGGTCGTCAAGTAGTGTATCATCTAGCTTCCACACAAACGGTGTGACGGGGACATTGGGCCAGACGATGGAACAGCTAACTGGCGCATGGTCGGACCAAGTGATAGAATGAATGTTACTACAAATGGTGATGGTGAGGCCTGTCGGGTCAGTAAATAGGTAGTCTATTCTCAAGTATTTTCTATTTGGATTGGAGTAGAAGGTGAAATCCCTAGTGGTAGAGTGCTGTATACGCCAGATATCGTGAAGTGCCAACTCTTTTAAGGAGGAGGTCATGCTCCTAAGTGTCTTGTGGGGAGTGCTGGAGATATCTTTTGATGTTTCTAGGGTGGGGTCTAGGGATGCATTGAGGTCCCCGCCCAAGGACAAAATACCTGTTTGTATTTCTAGGATTTTACGGGTGATGTTCTGAAGGAAAGAATGCTGGGATTGGTTAGGACAATATATGTTTGCCAGTGTGATGGGTCTTATGAAGAGGGAATGCGCCTGCGTGAGCTGAAATGGCAGTTTAGCGCTAAGCTAAATACCCACACCATTTTTTTTGCGGGACCTGACACGAAGTGCGCAGTAGGATATCGGTGACTAAACCATTTGGGTTCATGTGTAGCTGAGTAGTGCGTTTCTTGTATATATATATATATATATATATATATATATATATATATATTATGTCTCCTCCTAATCTATGTAGGTCTCTTAGAACTATAGAGCACTTGCTAGGGCTATTAAATCCCTTAACGTTTATAGTGAGAGGTAGTTTTTTAATGCGGTTTCGTTGTGGGGCCATGCTGGGGATGGGGCTAGGGAATGGTGAGGAAAAAAAAAAGGGGGGGAGGGAGGAAGGGGTAGAGAGAAGAAAAATAAAGAAGTAGAGTGAATCGACTTCTGAGTCAAGAGTAAAGACCAGTGCAAGTACTGCGCTGAAAACAATAACTTAATAGTAGTAGTAGTGGGGTAGTTTCCCCACGTCTTCATATATAATATAAACATTGATCAAAAATATTAAAATCTATGCATTCCTGAGATATGGGCGTTGTTTCTATCGCCTATCTAATTTTGTGTTTGAGAACTATAGTGCAGCTAAATATATTCAGAAAGGTGCAATCAAACAAGTTTAAACTGTTGAGTCTATTTAAAATATAAACCTGTTCACCCCAGCGGGTCTCCAACATATTAATGAGGAGTCGGCATTAAGGCTTCCACCGTGGCCCCTAGCTATGTCCTTATTATAATCAACATCTATTGCGCCAAATAGTTTGGCACAAATCTAGATTGTGCCTGTTATTGGCTCAACAATAGCAGTGCAATATGGGTATAACTAAGTATCGTGGACCTTGTACTGGTTCTATGTAGCAAGTGATTACAGGCTATGGGCTTTAGGAGCGAGATTGAGGACAGCAGCTCCCCCAACCATCTGGATTCTTGGGTATCCCCACTAGGGAGGTGAATTATCTAAGACATAAAACATTGCAAACAGTAGTAAACAACAATAAACATTGACTTATCTGAACTGCCCTTCAGTGACCACAGTGAACATCTCAAATAAGTCCCTTGGAGGTTAAACTGATCCCCCCCGCTAGGCTTTGGAAGAGAAAGGACTAGTACCAGCTATGGCTTAATGCCAGTGTCTCTCAGCCAGGAAGTTGTAGGATCTCATTCGGGTCTTCTCCGGGTGGGTCTGCCGGAGCAGCTGCAGCAGACAGAGATGGTCTTATGTCAGTGGGCTTGATTAAAAGCAGCCAGGTCCGCCAAGGATCTGAAAACAAATGTTGCATTGTTCTTGGTGGCAATGAGACTGGTGGGAAAGCCCCACCTGTACGGTATCTTCTTTTCTTTCAATACTGATGTGATAAACCTCAAGTCCTGTCTCTTTTGTAGGGTAGGCGGACATAGGTCTGAGTACACCTGTATTTCAGAGCCTTTGAATTCCAAAGGATGCTTTATCCTAGCAAACTTCAGGATGTCCTCTTTATCTTTAAAGGATAGTAACTTTATTATGATGTCTCTAGAGGGTGCTCTATTGGGGGTGTTTTGGGGCGCAGGGCCCTGTGCGCTCTTTCTATTTGGACCTCTGGAGCAGAGTCTGCATTTTTAAGATATCTGACAAACTCCTGGATGTATTTTTGCAGGGCAGGGGGGTCAACTGACTCAGGAACACCCCGCAATCTGAGGTTATTCCTCCGACTCCTGTTTTCTAAATCCTCAATGCGTTCCATAAGATTCTGGAATACACCCTCTTGGGCCTGCAGAAGCTGGATTGGTGCTGAGAGTTTCGTGTTTTTCTTCTATCTGGATTACACGCTGGTCCACAGCTGTTATATCTTTCTTTAATTCTCCAAACATCGACTTGAAATCTAGCATAGCTTCTTTGATATCATCTTTAGAAGACAGATGTTTGATGTCCTCTTTAGTAATATAGTTTTGGTGTTGAGTCTGAGCTTCAGATCCGTGAACTTGTGACGTGGCAGTATGTTCATTTGGCTCCTGCAAGGCTCTGATGCTGGCCAGAGCAGAATCTGTAGTTTATTAGATAGTTTTCCATAACTGAGGAGTGTGCGCCTTTCGTTGGTCTAGTATTTCTTTTGCTTGTCATTCCAGAGTACTAGGCCTCCAGAGGGGCGTCTGTGCTCGCCTACTTTTATAGTGATTATCAACAGTTCAAAGGCACAATATATGAGTTCTAAAATTGCGCCTAGTCAGGGGCAAGTATGGGCTCTGAAAACGGACACTTTATGCTTGCTTCTGAATAATCAGCAAGGGGATTTAGGCTTAGCTGCAATCCTGTTATATCCAGATGTATTGGTTTGAAAGCTATGCAGTCTATATTCTATATATATGTCCCCAGGCTGATTGCTGGTAAGCCTGACTGTACTGACAAATGAATAGGAGATAATGCCCCTGAATTTATGCTAGATAGCTATGCTAGATAGTTATGGCGCGTCTACCCCCTGTCACTCAACTGCTAATCTTCACATGTGCTTGCGGCTGGAGTTGTATCGGCAGTTTGAGAATGCCAAGCTAACTCTCACAGTTGTCCCGCTGCCAGCTATGTCCCGCCACCCACCAGTCTCCTCACTGCGACGTGGATGCGGCCTAATGCGGACAGTTGCGGTCTATATGGGCTCAAGCGCAGACTCAGTTATTTGCTCTGTTAGGGCTCAGAGGCATGAAGGATACCTGGAGTTGGTGGCCTGCTTGACAGCAGAGTGGTTTCTCCTCCGCAGCTCTAGTATGGAATTCAACACTTCCTACCCCACTGGGGCTTCCCGATGCGTCCTGCCCTCAACAGCCTGTGTTCTTCTGCGCCTTTGTGTCCGGTCTGTGAAAATGCTGTAACAGGTGAGGGGCGTGTTCAAGCCCGCAGGCGACAGCTGTGACAAGGGATTTTTGGAGCTTGAATGCAGATTGAAGTGCAAAGACGTTAGGGACTACGGAGCTCGCTCAGCATGCAGCCATCTCCGTTCGTGGCTAGGCTCCGCCCCAGTCATAAATGTTTTTAGGTGGTAACTAAGTAAGTATTGTGTGCATGCACAACATTTCAGGTTTGAGGCTTCTTTTTTTTTAATGGGTGTGGGTACAATTTTTTTAATATTTCCCCTCACTTTCAGGTTGATTTTCCCTGGTGGGGGACAAGATAGGAAGCTGAAGTTTTCACAGATATAGGTCCTCTATGGTAGCATTCTTCTGAGCTGTAGTCTCCTACTGCTTTTATCACAGGAAAAACAAGACCATAACCTTATGTATGACACTGTTCATTTATAAAAAAAAACCACAAGTGAACACTGTATTTCCACATTTGGATAAAATCTATTCCTGCAAACTAACACTTCAGCAACTAGCATCTAACTCACAAGAATGCAGCCAGCACACTGACAAGCTGTGTACATAAACTTGCAGGTTTGGGCATTGAGAGTTTTTCTGCCCTGATATTATATTTGTGCCTGCACCAACATGATAAATCATGCTTTACTGTTGCGAGTATCAAATGTAGTAAAATTTTAGCACTCATTGACAAGAAAATTCTTGCAAGGGCAATATATTCTTCTGGAACCCCATTGTGAATAACTGAAAATGCATATTGTCGGGAAGCTTTTAAATTATTAATACTATCATACAATTTGCCCGGTAGACATTCCTTGAGCGGGCCTCTTTTATGTACTTTTATTTCAAGCATAATCCCAATGTAACAAAATGACTTTCAATTTGTAAGAATATTTTGCTCTTCATTTTTTTTCCCCCCAAAGTGTTTTTTCCCCCTAGTGGCTTCAAGATTCCTAGAAATTTTACATCTCCAAACAATTGTAGTAGTTTCCTGTGCTGCAGGATTTTCTACCACAGATACTGTTAGATAGTGCCAGTGAAAATTAAGCTTTATTAATAATTACTTAATTCAAATCTGAAAAAAATATATGTATTTCCTTCGATAACTTATTTTACCATATGGTTCAAATGGATTTATTCCCTTGTACTATACTAATATTATAAATCTTCAACATGGGCAAAGTCCCAATTTTTAATTACAATGAAATAAAGTTACCTGTATATTTGATGCACTCTAAACTATTTTTTTTATCAGAAGGTACATTTAAAGAATATTTAGTGCCAAAATAAATCATTTTTGACCTTGAAAAAAACACTTTAATCTTGATGCATATTTGTTTATTTGTACGTTAGAAGAAAAAGTAACTGAATATATTCTCACTCTCTCTCTCATAATAAATCCCCTCAGAGTGGATGTGCTTAATCGGGTCACTGCATCAAAGACATATATGATGCACTGTAATTCCCCCCCATCTTCACTATCTTTTTTGCCTCCGTCTGGGGGGTTCAAGTGGGGCAAAGCCCCTTTGTAAACCTCATTCCCCAAGGTAAGCTTTAACCACACCTGCTTGGGTAATATCCGTTGTACCCGGGTAATCCTAGGATTACCCGGATATCTTACTTTACCTGTAAAATATGTTTGTGTGTGTGTGTGTGTGTGTGTATATATATATATATATGTGTGTGTGTGTGCCTGTGTGTATATATAAATATATATATACAGGGAGTGC